>NC_072452.1:15546921-15846921 GCF_027596085.1 Anoplopoma fimbria
TCCCAAAAATGTCAAGTGTTATATATAGTAATACTGATGGGCCAAAAAGAATTGTAGTCATTTTTAAGTACTTGCAACTATAAATAAATCAGATACTGGGGATCCCAAATATTGACCCTGACGTGATTTGAACACGCACCCTTCTGATCTGGAGTCAGACGCGCTACCGTTGCGCCACAGAGTCTTACAAATCCTACATCCCAAAAAAGTCAAGGCAAGAGGCCGGACACCGATAAATAGTTTAAAAAATTTGTTGTCAGTTTAATGTCCATTTTTGAGTTCTTGCAACTATAAATTTGTGTTTATTGTTAGTCCAATCATTTCATTATCTAGTAAAACAGAGGCCATTTCACAGTTTTTGAGGTGAGGGAATCTCCAGACTTTGATGAAAAACACTATCCTGAATGACCATCATATGTAAATCAGATACTCAGATCCCAAATACTGACCCTGACGTGATTTGAACACGCAACCTTCTGATCTGGAGTCAGACGCGCTACCGTTGCGCCACAGAGTCTTAGAAATCCTACATCCCAAAAATGTCAAGGTTGGAGGCAGGACACTGATAAATATAAAAAAGGAATTGTAGTCATTTTTAAGTACTTGCAACTATAAATTTGTGTTTATTGTTACTCCAATGATTTGATCATCAAGTAAATGAAAGGCCATTTTACAGTTCTTGAGGTGAAGGATTCTCCAAACTTTGTTGAAAGACACTATCCTGACCACCATCTGTAAATCAGATACTGGGGATCCCAAATATTGACCCTGACGTGATTTGAACACGCACCCTTCTGATCTGGAGTCAGACGCGCTACCGTTGCGCCACAGAGTCTTACAAATCCTACATCCCAAAAAAATTCAAGGCAAGAGGCCGGACACCGATAAATAGTTTAAAAAATTTGTTGTCAGTTTAATGTCCATTTTTGAGTTCTTGCAACTATAAATTTGTGTTTATTGTTAGTCCTAGTAAAACAGAGGCCATTTCACAGTTTTTGAGGTGAGGGAATCTCCAGACTTTGATGAAAAACACTATCCTGAATGACCATCATATGTAAATCAGATACTCAGATCCCAAATACTGACCCTGACGTGATTTGAACACGCAACCTTCTGATCTGGAGTCAGACGCGCTACCGTTGCGCCACAGAGTCTTAGAAATCCTACATCCCAAAAATGTCAAGGTTGGAGGCAGGACACTGATAAATATAAAAAAGGAATTGTAGTCATTTTTAAGTACTTGCAACTATAAATTTGTGTTTATTGTTACTCCAATGATTTGATCATCAAGTAAATGAAAGGCCATTTTACAGTTCTTGAGGTGAAGGATTCTCCAAACTTTGTTGAAAGACACTATCCTGACCACCATCTGTAAATCAGATACTGGGGATCCCAAATATTGACCCTGACGTGATTTGAACACGCACCCTTCTGATCTGGAGTCAGACGCGTACCGTTGCGCCACAGAGTCTTACAAATCCTACATCCCAAAAAAGTCAAGGCAAGAGGCCGGACACCGATAAATAGTTTAAAAAATTTGTTGTCAGTTTAATGTCCATTTTTGAGTTCTTGCAACTATAAATTTGTGTTTATTGTTAGTCCAATCATTTCATTATCTAGTAAAACAGAGGCCATTTCACAGTTTTTGAGGTGAGGGAATCTCCAGACTTTGATGAAAAACACTATCCTGAATGACCATCATATGTAAATCAGATACTCAGATCCCAAATACTGACCCTGACGTGATTTGAACACGCAACCTTCTGATCTGGAGTCAGACGCGCTACCGTTGCGCCACAGAGTCTTAGAAATCCTACATCCCAAAAATGTCAAGGTTGGAGGCAGGACACTGATAAATATAAAAAAGGAATTGTAGTCATTTTTAAGTACTTGCAACTATAAATTTGTGTTTATTGTTACTCCAATGATTTGATCATCAAGTAAATGAAAGGCCATTTTACAGTTCTTGAGGTGAAGGATTCTCCAAACTTTGTTGAAAGACACTATCCTGACCACCATCTGTAAATCAGATACTGGGGATCCCAAATATTGACCCTGACGTGATTTGAACACGCACCCTTCTGATCTGGAGTCAGACGCGCTACCGTTGCGCCACAGAGTCTTACAAATCCTACATCCCAAAAAAGTCAAGGCAAGAGGCCGGACACCGATAAATAGTTTAAAAAATTTGTTGTCAGTTTAATGTCCATTTTTGAGTTCTTGCAACTATAAATTTGTGTTTATTGTTAGTCCAATCATTTCATTATCTAGTAAAACAGAGGCCATTTCACAGTTTTTGAGGTGAGGGAATCTCCAGACTTTGATGAAAAACACTATCCTGAATGACCATCATATGTAAATCAGATACTCAGATCCCAAATACTGACCCTGACGTGATTTGAACACGCAACCTTCTGATCTGGAGTCAGACGCGCTACCGTTGCGCCACAGAGTCTTAGAAATCCTACATCCCAAAAATGTCAAGGTTGGAGGCAGGACACTGATAAATATAAAAAAGGAATTGTAGTCATTTTTAAGTACTTGCAACTATAAATTTGTGTTTATTGTTACTCCAATGATTTGATCATCAAGTAAATGAAAGGCCATTTTACAGTTCTTGAGGTGAAGGATTCTCCAAACTTTGTTGAAAGACACTATCCTGACCACCATCTGTAAATCAGATACTGGGGATCCCAAATATTGACCCTGACGTGATTTGAACACGCACCCTTCTGATCTGGAGTCAGACGCGCTACCGTTGCGCCACAGAGTCTTACAAATCCTACATCCCAAAAAAGTCAAGGCAAGAGGCCGGACACCGATAAATAGTTTAAAAAATTTGTTGTCAGTTTAATGTCCATTTTTGAGTTCTTGCAACTATAAATTTGTGTTTATTGTTAGTCCAATCATTTCATTATCTAGTAAAACAGAGGCCATTTCACAGTTTTTGAGGTGAGGGAATCTCCAGACTTTGATGAAAAACACTATCCTGAATGACCATCATATGTAAATCAGATACTCAGATCCCAAATACTGACCCTGACGTGATTTGAACACGCAACCTTCTGATCTGGAGTCAGACGCGCTACCGTTGCGCCACAGAGTCTTAGAAATCCTACATCCCAAAAATGTCAAGGTTGGAGGCAGGACACTGATAAATATAAAAAAGGAATTGTAGTCATTTTTAAGTACTTGCAACTATAAATTTGTGTTTATTGTTACTCCAATGATTTGATCATCAAGTAAATGAAAGGCCATTTTACAGTTCTTGAGGTGAAGGATTCTCCAAACTTTGTTGAAAGACACTATCCTGACCACCATCTGTAAATCAGATACTGGGGATCCCAAATATTGACCCTGACGTGATTTGAACACGCACCCTTCTGATCTGGAGTCAGACGCGCTACCGTTGCGCCACAGAGTCTTACAAATCCTACATCCCAAAAAAGTCAAGGCAAGAGGCCGGACACCGATAAATAGTTTAAAAAATTTGTTGTCAGTTTAATGTCCATTTTTGAGTTCTTGCAACTATAAATTTGTGTTTATTGTTAGTCCAATCATTTCATTATCTAGTAAAACAGAGGCCATTTCACAGTTTTTGAGGTGAGGGAATCTCCAGACTTTGATGAAAAACACTATCCTGAATGACCATCATATGTAAATCAGATACTCAGATCCCAAATACTGACCCTGACGTGATTTGAACACGCAACCTTCTGATCTGGAGTCAGACGCGCTACCGTTGCGCCACAGAGTCTTAGAAATCCTACATCCCAAAAATGTCAAGGTTGGAGGCAGGACACTGATAAATATAAAAAAGGAATTGTAGTCATTTTTAAGTACTTGCAACTATAAATTTGTGTTTATTGTTACTCCAATGATTTGATCATCAAGTAAATGAAAGGCCATTTTACAGTTCTTGAGGTGAAGGATTCTCCAAACTTTGTTGAAAGACACTATCCTGACCACCATCTGTAAATCAGATACTGGGGATCCCAAATATTGACCCTGACGTGATTTGAACACGCAACCTTCTGATCTGGAGTCAGACGCGCTACCGTTGCGCCACAGAGTCTTACAAATCCTACATCCCAAAAAAGTCAAGGCAAGAGGCCGGACACCGATAAATAGTTTAAAAAATTTGTTGTCAGTTTAATGTCCATTTTTGAGTTCTTGCAACTATAAATTTGTGTTTATTGTTAGTCCAATCATTTCATTATCTAGTAAAACAGAGGCCATTTCACAGTTTTTGAGGTGAGGGAATCTCCAGACTTTGATGAAAAACACTATCCTGAATGACCATCATATGTAAATCAGATACTCAGATCCCAAATACTGACCCTGACGTGATTTGAACACGCAACCTTCTGATCTGGAGTCAGACGCGCTACCGTTGCGCCACAGAGTCTTAGAAATCCTACATCCCAAAAATGTCAAGGTTGGAGGCAGGACACTGATAAATATAAAAAAGGAATTGTAGTCATTTTTAAGTACTTGCAACTATAAATTTGTGTTTATTGTTACTCCAATGATTTGATCATCAAGTAAATGAAAGGCCATTTTACAGTTCTTGAGGTGAAGGATTCTCCAAACTTTGTTGAAAGACACTATCCTGACCACCATCTGTAAATCAGATACTGGGGATCCCAAATATTGACCCTGACGTGATTTGAACACGCACCCTTCTGATCTGGAGTCAGACGCGCTACCGTTGCGCCACAGAGTCTTACAAATCCTACATCCCAAAAAAGTCAAGGCAAGAGGCCGGACACCGATAAATAGTTTAAAAAATTTGTTGTCAGTTTAATGTCCATTTTTGAGTTCTTGCAACTATAAATTTGTGTTTATTGTTAGTCCAATCATTTCATTATCTAGTAAAACAGAGGCCATTTCACAGTTTTTGAGGTGAGGGAATCTCCAGACTTTGATGAAAAACACTATCCTGAATGACCATCATATGTAAATCAGATACTCAGATCCCAAATACTGACCCTGACGTGATTTGAACACGCAACCTTCTGATCTGGAGTCAGACGCGCTACCGTTGCGCCACAGAGTCTTAGAAATCCTACATCCCAAAAATGTCAAGGTTGGAGGCAGGACACTGATAAATATAAAAAAGGAATTGTAGTCATTTTTAAGTACTTGCAACTATAAATTTGTGTTTATTGTTACTCCAATGATTTGATCATCAAGTAAATGAAAGGCCATTTTACAGTTCTTGAGGTGAAGGATTCTCCAAACTTTGTTGAAAGACACTATCCTGACCACCATCTGTAAATCAGATACTGGGGATCCCAAATATTGACCCTGACGTGATTTGAACACGCAACCTTCTGATCTGGAGTCAGACGCGCTACCGTTGCGCCACAGAGTCTTACAAATCCTACATCCCAAAAAAGTCAAGGCAAGAGGCCGGACACCGATAAATAGTTTAAAAAATTTGTTGTCAGTTTAATGTCCATTTTTGAGTTCTTGCAACTATAAATTTGTGTTTATTGTTAGTCCAATCATTTCATTATCTAGTAAAACAGAGGCCATTTCACAGTTTTTGAGGTGAGGAATCTCCAGACTTTGATGAAAAACACTATCCTGAATGACCATCATATGTAAATCAGATACTCAGATCCCAAATACTGACCCTGACGTGATTTGAACACGCAACCTTCTGATCTGGAGTCAGACGCGCTACCGTTGCGCCACAGAGTCTTAGAAATCCTACATCCCAAAAATGTCAAGGTTGGAGGCAGGACACTGATAAATATAAAAAAGGAATTGTAGTCATTTTTAAGTACTTGCAACTATAAATTTGTGTTTATTGTTACTCCAATGATTTGATCATCAAGTAAATGAAAGGCCATTTTACAGTTCTTGAGGTGAAGGATTCTCCAAACTTTGTTGAAAGACACTATCCTGACCACCATCTGTAAATCAGATACTGGGGATCCCAAATATTGACCCTGACGTGATTTGAACACGCAACCTTCTGATCTGGAGTCAGACGCGCTACCGTTGCGCCACAGAGTCTTACAAATCCTACATCCCAAAAAAGTCAAGGCAAGAGGCCGGACACCGATAAATAGTTTAAAAAATTTGTTGTCAGTTTAATGTCCATTTTTGAGTTCTTGCAACTATAAATTTGTGTTTATTGTTAGTCCAATCATTTCATTATCTAGTAAAACAGAGGCCATTTCACAGTTTTTGAGGTGAGGGAATCTCCAGACTTTGATGAAAAACACTATCCTGAATGACCATCATATGTAAATCAGATACTCAGATCCCAAATACTGACCCTGACGTGATTTGAACACGCAACCTTCTGATCTGGAGTCAGACGCGCTACCGTTGCGCCACAGAGTCTTAGAAATCCTACATCCCAAAAATGTCAAGGTTGGAGGCAGGACACTGATAAATATAAAAAAGGAATTGTAGTCATTTTTAAGTACTTGCAACTATAAATTTGTGTTTATTGTTACTCCAATGATTTGATCATCAAGTAAATGAAAGGCCATTTTACAGTTCTTGAGGTGAAGGATTCTCCAAACTTTGTTGAAAGACACTATCCTGACCACCATCTGTAAATCAGATACTCAGATCCCAAATACTGACCCTGACGTGATTTGAACACGCAACCTTCTGATCTGGAGTCAGACGCGCTACCGTTGCGCCACAGAGTCTTACAAATCCTACATCCCAAAAAAGTCAAGGCAAGAGGCCGGACACCGATAAATAGTTTAAAAAATTTGTTGTCAGTTTAATGTCCATTTTTGAGTTCTTGCAACTATAAATTTGTGTTTATTGTTAGTCCAATCATTTCATTATCTAGTAAAACAGAGGCCATTTCACAGTTTTTGAGGTGAGGGAATCTCCAGACTTTGATGAAAAACACTATCCTGAATGACCATCATATGTAAATCAGATACTCAGATCCCAAATACTGACCCTGACGTGATTTGAACACGCAACCTTCTGATCTGGAGTCAGACGCGCTACCGTTGCGCCACAGAGTCTTAGAAATCCTACATCCCAAAAATGTCAAGGTTGGAGGCAGGACACTGATAAATATAAAAAAGGAATTGTAGTCATTTTTAAGTACTTGCAACTATAAATTTGTGTTTATTGTTACTCCAATGATTTGATCATCAAGTAAATGAAAGGCCATTTTACAGTTCTTGAGGTGAAGGATTCTCCAAACTTTGTTGAAAGACACTATCCTGACCACCATCTGTAAATCAGATACTGGATCCCAAATATTGACCCTGACGTGATTTGAACACGCACCCTTCTGATCTGGAGTCAGACGCGCTACCGTTGCGCCACAGAGTCTTACAAATCCTACATCCCAAAAAAGTCAAGGCAAGAGGCCGGACACCGATAAATAGTTTAAAAAATTTGTTGTCAGTTTAATGTCCATTTTTGAGTTCTTGCAACTATAAATTTGTGTTTATTGTTAGTCCAATCATTTCATTATCTAGTAAAACAGAGGCCATTTCACAGTTTTTGAGGTGAGGGAATCTCCAGACTTTGATGAAAAACACTATCCTGAATGACCATCATATGTAAATCAGATACTCAGATCCCAAATACTGACCCTGACGTGATTTGAACACGCAACCTTCTGATCTGGAGTCAGACGCGCTACCGTTGCGCCACAGAGTCTTAGAAATCCTACATCCCAAAAATGTCAAGGTTGGAGGCAGGACACTGATAAATATAAAAAAGGAATTGTAGTCATTTTTAAGTACTTGCAACTATAAATTTGTGTTTATTGTTACTCCAATGATTTGATCATCAAGTAAATGAAAGGCCATTTTACAGTTCTTGAGGTGAAGGATTCTCCAAACTTTGTTGAAAGACACTATCCTGACCACCATCTGTAAATCAGATACTCAGATCCCAAATACTGACCCTGACGTGATTTGAACACGCAACCTTCTGATCTGGAGTCAGACGCGCTACCGTTGCGCCACAGAGTCTTACAAATCCTACATCCCAAAAAAGTCAAGGCAAGAGGCCGGACACCGATAAATAGTTTAAAAAATTTGTTGTCAGTTTAATGTCCATTTTTGAGTTCTTGCAACTATAAATTTGTGTTTATTGTTGGTACAATCATTTCATTATCTAGCATATCAGAGGCCATTTTACAGTTCTTGAGGTGAAGGATTCTCCAAACTTTGTTGAAAGACACTATCCTGACCACCATCTGTAAATCAGATACTCAGATCCCAAATACTGACCCTGACGTGATTTGAACACGCACCCTTCTGATCTGGAGTCAGACGCGCTACCGTTGCGCCACAGAGTCTTACAAATCCTACATCCCAAAAAAGTCAAGGCAAGAGGCCGGACACCGATAAATAGTTTAAAAAATTTGTTGTCAGTTTAATGTCCATTTTTGAGTTCTTGCAACTATAAATTTGTGTTTATTGTTAGTCCAATCATTTCATTATCTAGTAAAACAGAGGCCATTTCACAGTTTTTGAGGTGAGGGAATCTCCAGACTTTGATGAAAAACACTATCCTGAATGACCATCATATGTAAATCAGATACTCAGATCCCAAATACTGACCCTGACGTGATTTGAACACGCAACCTTCTGATCTGGAGTCAGACGCGCTACCGTTGCGCCACAGAGTCTTAGAAATCCTACATCCCAAAAATGTCAAGGTTGGAGGCAGGACACTGATAAATATAAAAAAGGAATTGTAGTCATTTTTAAGTACTTGCAACTATAAATTTGTGTTTATTGTTACTCCAATGATTTGATCATCAAGTAAATGAAAGGCCATTTTACAGTTCTTGAGGTGAAGGATTCTCCAAACTTTGTTGAAAGACACTATCCTGACCACCATCTGTAAATCAGATACTCAGATCCCAAATACTGACCCTGACGTGATTTGAACACGCAACCTTCTGATCTGGAGTCAGACGCGCTACCGTTGCGCCACAGAGTCTTACAAATCCTACATCCCAAAAAAGTCAAGGCAAGAGGCCGGACACCGATAAATAGTTTAAAAAATTTGTTGTCAGTTTAATGTCCATTTTTGAGTTCTTGCAACTATAAATTTGTGTTTATTGTTGGTACAATCATTTCATTATCTAGCATATCAGAGGCCATTTTACAGTTCTCAGGTGAAGGATTCTCAAACTTTGTTGAAAGACAAACCTGACCACCATCTGTAAATCAGATACTCAGATCCCAAATAAAACTTTCACAGACCCAGACTTTGATGAAAAACACTATCCTGAATGACCATCATATGTAAATCAGATACACCCAAATACTGACCCTGAATTTGAACCGCAACCTTCTGATCTGGAGTCAGACGCGCTACCGTTGCGCCACAGAGTCTTAGAAATCCTACATCCCAAAAATGTCAAGGTTGGAGGCAGGACACTGATAAATATAAAAAAGGAATTGTAGTCATTTTTAAGTACTTGCAACTATAAATTTGTGTTTATTGTTACTCCAATCATTTGATTATCAAGTAAATGAAAGGCCATTTTACAGTTCTTGAGGTGAAGGATTCTCCAAACTTTGTTGAAAGACACTATCCTGACCACCATCTGTAAATCAGATACTGGGGATCCCAAATATTGACCCTGACGTGATTTGAACACGCAACCTTCTGATCTGGAGTCAGACGCGCTACCGTTGCGCCACAGAGTCTTACAAATCCTACATCCCAAAAAAGTCAAGGCAAGAGGCCGGACACCGATAAATAGTTTAAAAAAAATTGTCGTCTGTTTAATGTCCATTTTTGAGTTCTTGCAACTATAAATTTGTGTTTATTGTTGGTACAATCATTTCATTATCTAGCATATCAGAGGCCATTTTACAGTTCTTGAGGTGAAGGATTCTCCAAACTTTGTTGAAAGACAAACCTGACCACCATCTGTAAATCAGATACTCAGATCCCAAATACTGACCCTGACGTGATTTGAACACGCAACCTTCTGATCTGGAGTCAGACGCGCTACCGTTGCGCCACAGAGTCTTACAAATCCTACATCCCAAGGAATTAATGGCAAGAGGCTGGACACTGATGAATATGAAAAAAAAATTGTCGTCTGTTTAATGTCCATTTTTGAGTTCTTCCAAATATAAATTTGTGTTTATTGTTAGTCCAATCATTTCATTATCTAGTAAAACACAGGACATTTCACAGTTTTTGAGGTGAGGGAATCTCCAGACTTTGATGAAAAACACTATCCTGAATGACCATCATATGTAAATCAGATACTCAGATCCCAAATACTGACCCTGACGTGATTTGAACACGCACCCTTCTGATCTGGAGTCAGACGCGCTACCGTTGCGCCACAGAGTCTTAGAAATCCTACATCCCAAAAATGTCAAGGTTGGAGGCAGGACACTGATAAATATAAAAAAGGAATTGTAGTCATTTTTAAGTACTTGCAACTATAAATTTGTGTTTATTGTTACTCCAATGATTTGATCATCAAGTAAATGAAAGGCCATTTTACAGTTCTTGAGGTGAAGGATTCTCCAAACTTTGTTGAAAGACACTATCCTGACCACCATCTGTAAATCAGATACTCAGATCCCAAATATTGACCCTGACGTGATTTGAACACGCACCCTTCTGATCTGGAGTCAGACGCGCTACCGTTGCGCCACAGAGTCTTACAAATCCTACATCCCAAAAAAGTCAAGGCAAGAGGCCGGACACCGATAAATAGTTTAAAAAAATTGTCGTCTGTTTAATGTCCATTTTTGAGTTCTTGCAACTATAAATTTGTGTTTATTGTTAGTCCAATCATTTCATTATCTAGTAAAACAGAGGCCATTTCACAGTTTTTGAGGTGAGGGAATCTCCAGACTTTGATGAAAAACACTATCCTGAATGACCATCATATGTAAATCAGATACTCAGATCCCAAATACTGACCCTGACGTGATTTGAACACGCAACCTTCTGATCTGGAGTCAGACGCGCTACCGTTGCGCCACAGAGTCTTAGAAATCCTACATCCCAAAAATGTCAAGGTTGGAGGCAGGACACTGATAAATATAAAAAAGGAATTGTAGTCATTTTTAAGTACTTGCAACTATAAATTTGTGTTTATTGTTACTCCAATGATTTGATCATCAAGTAAATGAAAGGCCATTTTACAGTTCTTGAGGTGAAGGATTCTCCAAACTTTGTTGAAAGACACTATCCTGACCACCATCTGTAAATCAGATACTGGGGATCCCAAATATTGACCCTGACGTGATTTGAACACGCAACCTTCTGATCTGGAGTCAGACGCGCTACCGTTGCGCCACAGAGTCTTACAAATCCTACATCCCAAAAAAGTCAAGGCAAGAGGCCGGACACCGATAAATAGTTTAAAAAATTTGTTGTCAGTTTAATGTCCATTTTTGAGTTCTTGCAACTATAAATTTGTGTTTATTGTTGGTACAATCATTTCATTATCTAGCATATCAGAGGCCATTTTACAGTTCTTGAGGTGAAGGATTCTCCAAACTTTGTTGAAAGACACTATCCTGACCACCATCTGTAAATCAGATACTCAGATCCCAAATACTGACCCTGACGTGATTTGAACACGCAACCTTCTGATCTGGAGTCAGACGCGCTACCGTTGCGCCACAGAGTCTTACAAATCCTACATCCCAAAAAATTCAAGGCAAGAGGCCGGACACTGATAAATATTTAAAAAAAAATTGTTGTCAGTTTAATGTCCATTTTTGAGTTCTTGCAACTATAAATTTGTGTTTATTGTTGGTACAATCATTTCATTATCTAGTATATCAGAGGCCATTTTACAGTTCTTGAGGTGAAGGATTCTCCAAACTTTGTTGAAAGACACTATCCTGACCACCATCTGTAAATCAGATACTCAGATCCCAAATATTGACCCTGACGTGATTTGAACACGCAACCTTCTGATCTGGAGTCAGACGCGCTACCGTTGCGCCACAGAGTCTTACAAATCCTACATCCCAAAAATTCAAGGCAAGAGGCCGGACACCGATAAATAGTTTAAAAAAATTGTCGTCTGTTTAATGTCCATTTTTGAGTTCTTCCAAATATAAATTTGTGTTTATTGTTAGTCCAATCATTTCATTATCTAGTAAAACAGAGGCCATTTCACAGTTTTTGAGGTGAGGGAATCTCCAGACTTTGATGAAAAACACTATCCTGAATGACCATCATATGTAAATCAGATACTCAGATCCCAAATACTGACCCTGACGTGATTTGAACACGCAACCTTCTGATCTGGAGTCAGACGCGCTACCGTTGCGCCACAGAGTCTTAGAAATCCTACATCCCAAAAATGTCAAGGTTGGAGGCAGGACACTGATAAATATAAAAAAGGAATTGTAGTCATTTTTAAGTACTTGCAACTATAAATTTGTGTTTATTGTTACTCCAATCATTTGATTATCAAGTAAATGAAAGGCCATTTTACAGTTCTTGAGGTGAAGGATTCTCCAAACTTTGTTGAAAGACACTATCCTGACCACCATCTGTAAATCAGATACTCAGATCCCAAATACTGACCCTGACGTGATTTGAACACGCAACCTTCTGATCTGGAGTCAGACGCGCTACCGTTGCGCCACAGAGTCTTACAAATCCTACATCCCAAAAAAGTCAAGGCAAGAGGCCGGACACCGATAAATAGTTTAAAAAATTTGTTGTCAGTTTAATGTCCATTTTTGAGTTCTTGCAACTATAAATTTGTGTTTATTGTTGGTACAATCATTTCATTATCTAGCATATCAGAGGCCATTTTACAGTTCTTGAGGTGAAGGATTCTCCAAACTTTGTTGAAAGACAAACCTGACCACCATCTGTAAATCAGATACTCAGATCCCAAATACTGACCCTGACGTGATTTGAACACGCACCCTTCTGATCTGGAGTCAGACGCGCTACCGTTGCGCCACAGAGTCTTACAAATCCTACATCCCAAGGAATTAATGGCAAGAGGCCGGACGCTGATGAATATGAAAAAAAAATTGTCGTCTGTTTAATGTCCATTTTTGAGTTCTTCCAAATATAAATTTGTGTTTATTGTTAGTCCAATCATTTCATTATCTAGTAAAACAGAGGCCATTTCACAGTTTTTGAGGTGAGGGAATCTCCAGACTTTGATGAAAAACACTATCCTGAATGACCATCATATGTAAATCAGATACTCAGATCCCAAATACTGACCCTGACGTGATTTGAACACGCAACCTTCTGATCTGGAGTCAGACGCGCTACCGTTGCGCCACAGAGTCTTAGAAATCCTACATCCCAAAAATGTCAAGGTTGGAGGCAGGACACTGATAAATATAAAAAAGGAATTGTAGTCATTTTTAAGTACTTGCAACTATAAATTTGTGTTTATTGTTACTCCAATGATTTGATCATCAAGTAAATGAAAGGCCATTTTACAGTTCTTGAGGTGAAGGATTCTCCAAACTTTGTTGAAAGACACTATCCTGACCACCATCTGTAAATCAGATACTCAGATCCCAAATACTGACCCTGACGTGATTTGAACACGCAACCTTCTGATCTGGAGTCAGACGCGCTACCGTTGCGCCACAGAGTCTTACAAATCCTACATCCCAAAAAAGTCAAGGCAAGAGGCCGGACACCGATAAATAGTTTAAAAAATTTGTTGTCAGTTTAATGTCCATTTTTGAGTTCTTGCAACTATAAATTTGTGTTTATTGTTGGTACAATCATTTCATTATCTAGCATATCAGAGGCCATTTTACAGTTCTTGAGGTGAAGGATTCTCCAAACTTTGTTGAAAGACAAACCTGACCACCATCTGTAAATCAGATACTCAGATCCCAAATACTGACCCTGACGTGATTTGAACACGCACCCTTCTGATCTGGAGTCAGACGCGCTACCGTTGCGCCACAGAGTCTTACAAATCCTACATCCCAAGGAATTAATGGCAAGAGGCCGGACGCTGATGAATATGAAAAAAAAAAATTGTCGTCTGTTTAATGTCCATTTTTGAGTTCTTCCAAATATAAATTTGTGTTTATTGTTAGTCCAATCATTTCATTATCTAGTAAAACAGAGGCCATTTCACAGTTTTTGAGGTGAGGGAATCTCCAGACTTTGATGAAAAACACTATCCTGAATGACCATCATATGTAAATCAGATACTCAGATCCCAAATACTGACCCTGACGTGATTTGAACACGCAACCTTCTGATCTGGAGTCAGACGCGCTACCGTTGCGCCACAGAGTCTTAGAAATCCTACATCCCAAAAATGTCAAGGTTGGAGGCAGGACACTGATAAATATAAAAAAGGAATTGTAGTCATTTTTAAGTACTTGCAACTATAAATTTGTGTTTATTGTTACTCCAATGATTTGATCATCAAGTAAATGAAAGGCCATTTTACAGTTCTTGAGGTGAAGGATTCTCCAAACTTTGTTGAAAGACACTATCCTGACCACCATCTGTAAATCAGATACTCAGATCCCAAATACTGACCCTGACGTGATTTGACACGCACCCTTCTGATCTGGAGTCAGACGCGCTACCGTTGCGCCACAGAGTCTTACAAATCCTACATCCCAAAAAAGTAATGGCAAGAGGCCGGACATGAATAAATGAAAAAAAATTTGTTGTCTGTTTAATGTCCATTTTTGAGTTCTTCCAAATATAAATTTGTGTTTATTGTTAGTCCAATCATTTCATTATCTAGTAAAACAGAGGCCATTTCACAGTTTTTGAGGTGAGGGAATCTCCAGACTTTGATGAAAAACACTATCCTGAATGACCATCATATGTAAATCAGATACTCAGATCCCAAATACTGACCCTGACGTGATTTGAACACGCAACCTTCTGATCTGGAGTCAGACGCGCTACCGTTGCGCCACAGAGTCTTAGAAATCCTACATCCCAAAAATGTCAAGGTTGGAGGCAGGACACTGATAAATATAAAAAAGGAATTGTAGTCATTTTTAAGTACTTGCAACTATAAATTTGTGTTTATTGTTACTCCAATGATTTGATCATCAAGTAAATGAAAGGCCATTTTACAGTTCTTGAGGTGAAGGATTCTCCAAACTTTGTTGAAAGACACTATCCTGACCACCATCTGTAAATCAGATACTCAGATCCCAAATACTGACCCTGACGTGATTTGAACACGCAACCTTCTGATCTGGAGTCAGACGCGCTACCGTTGCGCCACAGAGTCTTACAAATCCTACATCCCAAAAAAGTCAAGGCAAGAGGCCGGACACCGATAAATAGTTTAAAAAATTTGTTGTCAGTTTAATGTCCATTTTTGAGTTCTTGCAACTATAAATTTGTGTTTATTGTTGGTACAATCATTTCATTATCTAGTATATCAGAGGCCATTTTACAGTTCTTGAGGTGAAGGATTCTCCAAACTTTGTTGAAAGACAAACCTGACCACCATCTGTAAATCAGATACTCAGATCCCAAATACTGACCCTGACGTGATTTGAACACGCAACCTTCTGATCTGGAGTCAGACGCGCTACCGTTGCGCCACAGAGTCTTACAAATCCTACATCCCAAAAAATTCATGGCAAGAGGCCGGACGCTGATGAATATGAAAAAAAGATTGTTGTCTGTTTAATGTCCATTTTTGAGTTCTTGCAAATATAAATTTGTGTTTATTGTTAGTCCAATCATTTCATTATCTAGTAAAACAGAGGCCATTTCACAGTTTTTGAGGTGAAGGAATCTCCAAACTTTGTTGAAAAACACTATCCTGAATGACCACCATCTGTAAATCAGATACTCAGATCCCAAATACTGACCCTGACGTGATTTGAACACGCAACCTTCTGATCTGGAGTCAGACGCGCTACCGTTGCGCCACAGAGTCTTACAAATCCTACATCCCAAAAAAGTCAAGGCAAGAGGCCGGACACCGATAAATAGTTTAAAAAATTTGTTGTCAGTTTAATGTCCATTTTTGAGTTCTTGCAACTATAAATTTGTGTTTATTGTTACTCCAATCATTTATTATCTAGCATATCAGAGGCCATTTTACAGTTCTTGAGGTGAAGGATTCTCCAAACTTTGTTGAAAGACACTATCCTGACCACCATCTGTAAATCAGATACTCAGATCCCAAATACTGACCCTGACGTGATTTGAACACGCACCCTTCTGATCTGGAGTCAGACGCGCTACCGTTGCGCCACAGAGTCTTACAAATCCTACATCCCAAAAATTAATGGCAAGAGGCCGGACACTGATGAATATGAAAAAAAATTGTCGTCTGTTTAATGTCCATTTTTGAGTTCTTCCAAATATAAATTTGTGTTTATTGTTAGTCCAATCATTTCATTATCTAATAAAACAGAGGCCATTTGACAGTTTTTGAGGTGAGGGAATCTCCAGACTTTGATGAAAAACACTATCCTGAATGACCATCATATGTAAATCAGATACTCAGATCCCAAATACTGACCCTGACGTGATTTGAACACGCAACCTTCTGATCTGGAGTCAGACGCGCTACCGTTGCGCCACAGAGTCTTAGAAATCCTACATCCCAAAAATGTCAAGGTTGGAGGCAGGACACTGATAAATATAAAAAAGGAATTGTAGTCATTTTTAAGTACTTGCAACTATAAATTTGTGTTTATTGTTACTCCAATGATTTGATCATCAAGTAAATGAAAGGCCATTTTACAGTTCTTGAGGTGAAGGATTCTCCAAACTTTGTTGAAAGACACTATCCTGACCACCATCTGTAAATCAGATACTCAGATCCCAAATACTGACCCTGACGTGATTTGAACACGCAACCTTCTGATCTGGAGTCAGACGCGCTACCGTTGCGCCACAGAGTCTTACAAATCCTACATCCCAAAAATGTCAAGGTTGGAGGCAGGACACTGATAAATATAAAAAAGGAATTGTAGTCATTTTTAAGTACTTGCAACTATAAATTTGTGTTTATTGTTACTCCAATCATTTGATCATCAAGTAAATGAAAGGCCATTTTACAGTTCTTGAGGTGAAGGATTCTCCAAACTTTGTTGAAAGACACTATCCTGACCACCATCTGTAAATCAGATACTCAGATCCCAAATACTGACCCTGACGTGATTTGAACACGCAACCTTCTGATCTGGAGTCAGACGCGCTACCGTTGCGCCACAGAGTCTTACAAATCCTACATCCCAAAAAAGTCAAGGCAAGAGGCCGGACACCGATAAATAGTTTAAAAAATTTGTTGTCAGTTTAATGTCCATTTTTGAGTTCTTGCAACTATAAATTTGTGTTTATTGTTGGTACAATCATTTCATTATCTAGCATATCAGAGGCCATTTTACAGTTCTTGAGGTGAAGGATTCTCCAAACTTTGTTGAAAGACAAACCTGACCACCATCTGTAAATCAGATACTGGGGATCCCAAATACTGACCCTGACGTGATTTGAACACGCACCCTTCTGATCTGGAGTCAGACGCGCTACCGTTGCGCCACAGAGTCTTACAAATCCTACACCCCAAGGAATTAATGGCAAGAGGCTGGACACTGATGAATATGAAAAAAATTGTCGTCTGTTTAATGTCCATTTTTGAGTTCTTCCAAATATAAATTTGTGTTTATTGTTAGTCCAATCATTTCATTATCTAGTAAAACAGAGGCCATTTCACAGTTTTTGAGGTGAGGGAATCTCCAGACTTTGATGAAAAACACTATCCTGAATGACCATCATATGTAAATCAGATACTCAGATCCCAAATACTGACCCTGACGTGATTTGAACACGCAACCTTCTGATCTGGAGTCAGACGCGCTACCGTTGCGCCACAGAGTCTTAGAAATCCTACATCCCAAAAATGTCAAGGTTGGAGGCAGGACACTGATAAATATAAAAAAGGAATTGTAGTCATTTTTAAGTACTTGCAACTATAAATTTGTGTTTATTGTTACTCCAATGATTTGATCATCAAGTAAATGAAAGGCCATTTTACAGTTCTTGAGGTGAAGATTCTCCAAACTTTGTTGAAAGACACTATCCTGACCACCATCTGTAAATCAGATACTCAGATCCCAAATACTGACCCTGACGTGATTTGAACACGCAACCTTCTGATCTGGAGTCAGACGCGCTACCGTTGCGCCACAGAGTCTTACAAATCCTACATCCCAAGGAATTAATGGCAAGAGGCCGGACGCTGATGAATATGAAAAAAAGATTGTCGTCTGTTTAATGTCCATTTTTGAGTTCTTCCAAATATAAATTTGTGTTTATTGTTAGTCCAATCATTTCATTATCTAGTAAAACAGAGGCCATTTCACAGTTTTTGAGGTGAGGGAATCTCCAGACTTTGATGAAAAACACTATCCTGAATGACCATCATATGTAAATCAGATACTCAGATCCCAAATACTGACCCTGACGTGATTTGAACACGCAACCTTCTGATCTGGAGTCAGACGCGCTACCGTTGCGCCACAGAGTCTTAGAAATCCTACATCCCAAAAATGCAAGGTTGGAGGCAGGACACTGATAAATATAAAAAAGGAATTGTAGTCATTTTTAAGTACTTGCAACTATAAATTTGTGTTTATTGTTACTCCAATGATTTGATCATCAAGTAAATGAAAGGCCATTTTACAGTTCTTGAGGTGAAGGATTCTCCAAACTTTGTTGAAAGACAAACCTGACCACCATCTGTAAATCAGATACTCAGATCCCAAATACTGACCCTGACGTGATTTGAACACGCAACCTTCTGATCTGGAGTCAGACGCGCTACCGTTGCGCCACAGAGTCTTACAAATCCTACATCCCAAAAAAGTCAAGGCAAGAGGCCGGACACTGATAAATATTTAAAAAAAAATTGTTGTCAGTTTAATGTCCATTTTTGAGTTCTTGCAACTATAAATTTGTGTTTATTGTTACCATTATCTAGTAAATCAAAGGCCATTTTACAGTTCTTGAGGTGAAGGATTCTCCAAACTTTGTTGAAAGACAATCCTGAACCATCTGTAAATCAGATACTCAGATCCCAAATACTGACCCTGACGTGATTTGAACACGCAACCTTCTGATCTGGAGTCAGACGCGCTACCGTTGCGCCACAGAGTCTTACAAATCCTACATCCCAAAAATGTCAAGGCAAGAGGCAGGACACTGATAAATATAAAAAAATTTGTTGTCTGTTTAATGTCATTTTTGAGTTCTTGCAACTATAAATTTGTGTTTATTGTTACTCCAATCATTTCATTATCTAGTAA
The DNA here is from genome assembly GCF_027596085.1 of Anoplopoma fimbria. Classification (NCBI taxonomy): domain Eukaryota; kingdom Metazoa; phylum Chordata; class Actinopteri; order Perciformes; family Anoplopomatidae; genus Anoplopoma; species Anoplopoma fimbria. The sequence continues at coordinate 15,566,172 of NC_072452.1, forward strand.
ATGAGAGGCCATTTTACAGTTCTTGAGGTGAAGGATTCTCCAAACTTTGTTGAAAACACTATCCTGAATGACCATCATCTGTAAATCAGATACTCAGATCCCAAATACTGACCCTGACGTGATTTGAACACGCAACCTTCTGATCTGGAGTCAGACGCGCTACCGTTGCGCCACAGAGTCTTAGAAATCCTACATCCCAAAAATGTCAAGGTTGGAGGCAGGACACTGATAAATATAAAAAAGGAATTGTAGTCATTTTTAAGTACTTGCAACTATAAATTTGTGTTTATTGTTACTCCAATGATTTGATCATCAAGTAAATGAAAGGCCATTTTACAGTTCTTGAGGTGAAGGATTCTCCAAACTTTGTTGAAAGACACTATCCTGACCACCATCTGTAAATCAGATACTCAGATCCCAAATACTGACCCTGACGTGATTTGAACACGCAACCTTCTGATCTGGAGTCAGACGCGCTACCGTTGCGCCACAGAGTCTTACAAATCCTACATCCCAAAAAAGTCAAGGCAAGAGGCCGGACACCGATAAATAGTTTAAAAAATTTGTTGTCAGTTTAATGTCCATTTTTGAGTTCTTGCAACTATAAATTTGTGTTTATTGTTGGTACAATCATTTCATTATCTAGCATATCAGAGGCCATTTTACAGTTCTTGAGGTGAAGGATTCTCCAAACTTTGTTGAAAGACAAACCTGACCACCATCTGTAAATCAGATACTCAGATCCCAAATACTGACCCTGACGTGATTTGAACACGCACCCTTCTGATCTGGAGTCAGACGCGCTACCGTTGCGCCACAGAGTCTTACAAATCCTACATCCCAAGGAATTAATGGCAAGAGGCCGGACGCTGATGAATATGAAAAAAAAATTGTCGTCTGTTTAATGTCCATTTTTGAGTTCTTCCAAATATAAATTTGTGTTTATTGTTAGTCCAATCATTTCATTATCTAGTAAAACAGAGGCCATTTCACAGTTTTTGAGGTGAGGGAATCTCCAGACTTTGATGAAAAACACTATCCTGAATGACCATCATATGTAAATCAGATACTCAGATCCCAAATACTGACCCTGACGTGATTTGAACACGCAACCTTCTGATCTGGAGTCAGACGCGCTACCGTTGCGCCACAGAGTCTTAGAAATCCTACATCCCAAAAATGTCAAGGTTGGAGGCAGGACACTGATAAATATAAAAAAGGAATTGTAGTCATTTTTAAGTACTTGCAACTATAAATTTGTGTTTATTGTTACTCCAATGATTTGATCATCAAGTAAATGAAAGGCCATTTTACAGTTCTTGAGGTGAAGGATTCTCCAAACTTTGTTGAAAGACACTATCCTGACCACCATCTGTAAATCAGATACTCAGATCCCAAATACTGACCCTGACGTGATTTGAACACGCAACCTTCTGATCTGGAGTCAGACGCGCTACCGTTGCGCCACAGAGTCTTACAAATACTACAACCCAAAAAAGTCAAGGCAAGAGGCCGGACACCGATAAATAGTTTAAAAAATTTGTTGTCAGTTTAATGTCCATTTTTGAGTTCTTGCAACTATAAATTTGTGTTTATTGTTGGTACAATCATTTCATTATCTAGCATATCAGAGGCCATTTTACAGTTCTTGAGGTGAAGGATTCTCCAAACTTTGTTGAAAGACAAACCTGACCACCATCTGTAAATCAGATACTCAGATCCCAAATACTGACCCTGACGTGATTTGAACACGCACCCTTCTGATCTGGAGTCAGACGCGCTACCGTTGCGCCACAGAGTCTTACAAATCCTACATCCCAAGGAATTAATGGCAAGAGGCCGGACGCTGATGAATATGAAAAAAAAATTGTCGTCTGTTTAATGTCCATTTTTGAGTTCTTCCAAATATAAATTTGTGTTTATTGTTAGTCCAATCATTTCATTATCTAGTAAAACAGAGGCCATTTCACAGTTTTTGAGGTGAGGGAATCTCCAGACTTTGATGAAAAACACTATCCTGAATGACCATCATATGTAAATCAGATACTCAGATCCCAAATACTGACCCTGACGTGATTTGAACACGCAACCTTCTGATCTGGAGTCAGACGCGCTACCGTTGCGCCACAGAGTCTTAGAAATCCTACATCCCAAAAATGTCAAGGTTGGAGGCAGGACACTGATAAATATAAAAAAGGAATTGTAGTCATTTTTAAGTACTTGCAACTATAAATTTGTGTTTATTGTTACTCCAATGATTTGATCATCAAGTAAATGAAAGGCCATTTTACAGTTCTTGAGGTGAAGGATTCTCCAAACTTTGTTGAAAGACACTATCCTGACCACCATCTGTAAATCAGATACTCAGATCCCAAATACTGACCCTGACGTGATTTGAACACGCAACCTTCTGATCTGGAGTCAGACGCGCTACCGTTGCGCCACAGAGTCTTACAAATCCTACATCCCAAAAAAGTCAAGGCAAGAGGCCGGACACCGATAAATAGTTTAAAAAATTTGTTGTCAGTTTAATGTCCATTTTTGAGTTCTTGCAACTATAAATTTGTGTTTATTGTTGGTACAATCATTTCATTATCTAGCATATCAGAGGCCATTTTACAGTTCTTGAGGTGAAGGATTCTCCAAACTTTGTTGAAAGACAAACCTGACCACCATCTGTAAATCAGATACTCAGATCCCAAATACTGACCCTGACGTGATTTGAACACGCACCCTTCTGATCTGGAGTCAGACGCTACCGTTGCGCCACAGAGTCTTACAAATCCTACACCCCAAGGAATTAATGGCAAGAGGCTGGACACTGATGAATATGAAAAAAAAAATTGTCGTCTGTTTAATGTCCATTTTTGAGTTCTTCCAAATATAAATTTGTGTTTATTGTTAGTCCAATCATTTCATTATCTAGTAAAACAGAGGCCATTTCACAGTTTTTGAGGTGAGGGAATCTCCAGACTTTGATGAAAAACACTATCCTGAATGACCATCATATGTAAATCAGATACTCAGATCCCAAATACTGACCCTGACGTGATTTGAACACGCAACCTTCTGATCTGGAGTCAGACGCGCTACCGTTGCGCCACAGAGTCTTAGAAATCCTACATCCCAAAAATGTCAAGGTTGGAGGCAGGACACTGATAAATATAAAAAAGGAATTGTAGTCATTTTTAAGTACTTGCAACTATAAATTTGTGTTTATTGTTACTCCAATGATTTGATCATCAAGTAAATGAGGCCATTTTACAGTTCTTGAGGTGAAGGATTCTCCAAACTTTGTTGAAAGACACTATCCTGACCACCATCTGTAAATCAGATACTCAGATCCCAAATACTGACCCTGACGTGATTTGAACACGCAACCTTCTGATCTGGAGTCAGACGCGCTACCGTTGCGCCACAGAGTCTTACAAATCCTACATCCCAAAAAAGTCAAGGCAAGAGGCCGGACACCGATAAATAGTTTAAAAAATTTGTTGTCAGTTTAATGTCCATTTTTGAGTTCTTGCAACTATAAATTTGTGTTTATTGTTGGTACAATCATTTCATTATCTAGCATATCAGAGGCCATTTTACAGTTCTTGAGGTGAAGGATTCTCCAAACTTTGTTGAAAGACAAACCTGACCACCATCTGTAAATCAGATACTCAGATCCCAAATACTGACCCTGACGTGATTTGAACACGCACCCTTCTGATCTGGAGTCAGACGCGCTACCGTTGCGCCACAGAGTCTTACAAATCCTACATCCCAAGGAATTAATGGCAAGAGGCCGGACGCTGATGAATATGAAAAAAAAATTGTCGTCTGTTTAATGTCCATTTTTGAGTTCTTCCAAATATAAATTTGTGTTTATTGTTAGTCCAATCATTTCATTATCTAGTAAAACAGAGGCCATTTCACAGTTTTTGAGGTGAGGGAATCTCCAGACTTTGATGAAAAACACTATCCTGAATGACCATCATATGTAAATCAGATACTCAGATCCCAAATACTGACCCTGACGTGATTTGAACACGCAACCTTCTGATCTGGAGTCAGACGCGCTACCGTTGCGCCACAGAGTCTTAGAAATCCTACATCCCAAAAATGTCAAGGTTGGAGGCAGGACACTGATAAATATAAAAAAGGAATTGTAGTCATTTTTAAGTACTTGCAACTATAAATTTGTGTTTATTGTTACTCCAATGATTTGATCATCAAGTAAATGAAAGGCCATTTTACAGTTCTTGAGGTGAGGATTCTCCAAACTTTGTTGAAAGACACTATCCTGACCACCATCTGTAAATCAGATACTCAGATCCCAAATACTGACCCTGACGTGATTTGAACACGCAACCTTCTGATCTGGAGTCAGACGCGCTACCGTTGCGCCACAGAGTCTTACAAATCCTACATCCCAAAAAAGTCAAGGCAAGAGGCCGGACACCGATAAATAGTTTAAAAAATTTGTTGTCAGTTTAATGTCCATTTTTGAGTTCTTGCAACTATAAATTTGTGTTTATTGTTGGTACAATCATTTCATTATCTAGCATATCAGAGGCCATTTTACAGTTCTTGAGGTGAAGGATTCTCCAAACTTTGTTGAAAGACAAACCTGACCACCATCTGTAAATCAGATACTCAGATCCCAAATACTGACCCTGACGTGATTTGAACACGCACCCTTCTGATCTGGAGTCAGACGCGCTACCGTTGCGCCACAGAGTCTTACAAATCCTACATCCCAAGGAATTAATGGCAAGAGGCCGGACGCTGATGAATATGAAAAAAAAATTGTCGTCTGTTTAATGTCCATTTTTGAGTTCTTCCAAATATAAATTTGTGTTTATTGTTAGTCCAATCATTTCATTATCTAGTAAAACAGAGGCCATTTCACAGTTTTTGAGGTGAGGGAATCTCCAGACTTTGATGAAAAACACTATCCTGAATGACCATCATATGTAAATCAGATACTCAGATCCCAAATACTGACCCTGACGTGATTTGAACACGCAACCTTCTGATCTGGAGTCAGACGCGCTACCGTTGCGCCACAGAGTCTTAGAAATCCTACATCCCAAAAATGTCAAGGTTGGAGGCAGGACACTGATAAATATAAAAAAGGAATTGTAGTCATTTTTAAGTACTTGCAACTATAAATTTGTGTTTATTGTTACTCCAATGATTTGATCATCAAGTAAATGAAAGGCCATTTTACAGTTCTTGAGGTGAAGGATTCTCCAAACTTTGTTGAAAGACACTATCCTGACCACCATCTGTAAATCAGATACTCAGATCCCAAATACTGACCCTGACGTGATTTGAACACGCAACCTTCTGATCTGGAGTCAGACGCGCTACCGTTGCGCCACAGAGTCTTACAAATCCTACATCCCAAAAAAGTCAAGGCAAGAGGCCGGACACCGATAAATAGTTTAAAAAATTTGTTGTCAGTTTAATGTCCATTTTTGAGTTCTTGCAACTATAAATTTGTGTTTATTGTTGGTACAATCATTTCATTATCTAGCATATCAGAGGCCATTTTACAGTTCTTGAGGTGAAGGATTCTCCAAACTTTGTTGAAAGACAAACCTGACCACCATCTGTAAATCAGATACTCAGATCCCAAATACTGACCCTGACGTGATTTGAACACGCACCCTTCTGATCTGGAGTCAGACGCGCTACCGTTGCGCCACAGAGTCTTACAAATCCTACATCCCAAGGAATTAATGGCAAGAGGCCGGACGCTGTGAATATGAAAAAAAAATTGTCGTCTGTTTAATGTCCATTTTTGAGTTCTTCCAAATATAAATTTGTGTTTATTGTTAGTCCAATCATTTCATTATCTAGTAAAACAGAGGCCATTTCACAGTTTTTGAGGTGAGGGAATCTCCAGACTTTGATGAAAAACACTATCCTGAATGACCATCATATGTAAATCAGATACTCAGATCCCAAATACTGACCCTGACGTGATTTGAACACGCAACCTTCTGATCTGGAGTCAGACGCGCTACCGTTGCGCCACAGAGTCTTAGAAATCCTACATCCCAAAAATGTCAAGGTTGGAGGCAGGACACTGATAAATATAAAAAAGGAATTGTAGTCATTTTTAAGTACTTGCAACTATAAATTTGTGTTTATTGTTACTCCAATGATTTGATCATCAAGTAAATGAAAGGCCATTTTACAGTTCTTGAGGTGAAGGATTCTCCAAACTTTGTTGAAAGACACTATCCTGACCACCATCTGTAAATCAGATACTCAGATCCCAAATACTGACCCTGACGTGATTTGAACACGCAACCTTCTGATCTGGAGTCAGACGCGCTACCGTTGCGCCACAGAGTCTTACAAATACTACATCCCAAAAAAGTCAAGGCAAGAGGCCGGACACCGATAAATAGTTTAAAAAATTTGTTGTCAGTTTAATGTCCATTTTTGAGTTCTTGCAACTATAAATTTGTGTTTATTGTTGGTACAATCATTTCATTATCTAGCATATCAGAGGCCATTTTACAGTTCTTGAGGTGAAGGATTCTCCAAACTTTGTTGAAAGACAAACCTGACCACCATCTGTAAATCAGATACTCAGATCCCAAATACTGACCCTGACGTGATTTGAACACGCACCCTTCTGATCTGGAGTCAGACGCGCTACCGTTGCGCCACAGAGTCTTACAAATCCTACATCCCAAGGAATTAATGGCAAGAGGCCGGACGCTGATGAATATGAAAAAAAAATTGTCGTCTGTTTAATGTCCATTTTTGAGTTCTTCCAAATATAAATTTGTGTTTATTGTTAGTCCAATCATTTCATTATCTAGTAAAACAGAGGCCATTTCACAGTTTTTGAGGTGAGGGAATCTCCAGACTTTGATGAAAAACACTATCCTGAATGACCATCATATGTAAATCAGATACTCAGATCCCAAATACTGACCCTGACGTGATTTGAACACGCAACCTTCTGATCTGGAGTCAGACGCGCTACCGTTGCGCCACAGAGTCTTAGAAATCCTACATCCCAAAAATGTCAAGGTTGGAGGCAGGACACTGATAAATATAAAAAAGGAATTGTAGTCATTTTTAAGTACTTGCAACTATAAATTTGTGTTTATTGTTACTCCAATGATTTGATTATCAAGTAAATGAAAGGCCATTTTACAGTTCTTGAGGTGAAGGATTCTCCAAACTTTGTTGAAAGACACTATCCTGACCACCATCTGTAAATCAGATACTCAGATCCCAAATACTGACCCTGACGTGATTTGAACACGCAACCTTCTGATCTGGAGTCAGACGCGCTACCGTTGCGCCACAGAGTCTTACAAATCCTACATCCCAAAAATTCAAGGCAAGAGGCCGGACACCGATAAATAGTTTAAAAAATTTGTTGTCAGTTTAATGTCCATTTTTGAGTTCTTGCAAATATAAATTTGTGTTTATTGTTGGTGCAATCATTTCATTATCTAGCATATCAGAGGCCATTTTACAGTTCTTGAGGTGAAGGATTCTCCAAACTTTGTTGAAAGACACTATCCTGACCACCATCTGTAAATCAGATACTCAGATCCCAAATACTGACCCTGACGTGATTTGAACACGCAACCTTCTGATCTGGAGTCAGACGCGCTACCGTTGCGCCACAGAGTCTTACAAATCCTACATCCCAAAAATGTCAAGGTTGGAGGCAGGACACTGATAAATATAAAAAAAAAATTGTAGTCATTTTTAAGTACTTGCAACTATAAATTTGTGTTTATTGTTACTCCAATCATTTGATTATCAAGTAAATGAAAGGCCATTTTACAGTTCTTGAGGTGAAGGATTCTCCAAACTTTGTTGAAAGACACTATCCTGACCACCATCTGTAAATCAGATACTCAGATCCCAAATACTGACCCTGACGTGATTTGAACACGCAACCTTCTGATCTGGAGTCAGACGCGCTACCGTTGCGCCACAGAGTCTTAGAAATCCTACATCCCAAAAATGTCAAGGTTGGAGGCAGGACACTGATAAATATAAAAAAGGAATTGTAGTCATTTTTAAGTACTTGCAACTATAAATTTGTGTTTATTGTTACTCCAATGATTTGATCATCAAGTAAATGAAAGGCCATTTTACAGTTCTTGAGGTGAAGGATTCTCCAAACTTTGTTGAAAGACACTATCCTGACCACCATCTGTAAATCAGATACTCAGATCCCAAATACTGACCCTGACGTGATTTGAACACGCAACCTTGATCTGGAGTCAGACGCGCTACCGTTGCGCCACAGAGTCTTACAAATCTACAACCCAAAAAAGTCAAGGCAAGAGGCCGGACACCGATAAATAGTTTAAAAAATTTGTTGTCAGTTTAATGTCCATTTTTGAGTTCTTGCAACTATAAATTTGTGTTTATTGTTGGTACAATCATTTCATTATCTAGCATATCAGAGGCCATTTTACAGTTCTTGAGGTGAAGGATTCTCCAAACTTTGTTGAAAGACAAACCTGACCACCATCTGTAAATCAGATACTCAGATCCCAAATACTGACCCTGACGTGATTTGAACACGCACCCTTCTGATCTGGAGTCAGACGCGCTACCGTTGCGCCACAGAGTCTTACAAATCCTACATCCCAAGGAATTAATGGCAAGAGGCCGGACGCTGATGAATATGAAAAAAAAATTGTCGTCTGTTTAATGTCCATTTTTGAGTTCTTCCAAATATAAATTTGTGTTTATTGTTAGTCCAATCATTTCATTATCTAGTAAAACAGAGGCCATTTCACAGTTTTTGAGGTGAGGGAATCTCCAGACTTTGATGAAAAACACTATCCTGAATGACCATCATATGTAAATCAGATACTCAGATCCCAAATACTGACCCTGACGTGATTTGAACACGCAACCTTCTGATCTGGAGTCAGACGCGCTACCGTTGCGCCACAGAGTCTTAGAAATCCTACATCCCAAAAATGTCAAGGTTGGAGGCAGGACACTGATAAATATAAAAAAGGAATTGTAGTCATTTTTAAGTACTTGCAACTATAAATTTGTGTTTATTGTTACTCCAATGATTTGATCATCAAGTAAATGAAAGGCCATTTTACAGTTCTTGAGGTGAAGGATTCTCCAAACTTTGTTGAAAGACACTATCCTGACCACCATCTGTAAATCAGATACTCAGATCCCAAATACTGACCCTGACGTGATTTGAACACGCAACCTTCTGATCTGGAGTCAGACGCGCTACCTTGCGCCACAGAGTCTTACAAATACTACAACCCAAAAAAGTCAAGGCAAGAGGCCGGACACCGATAAATAGTTTAAAAAATTTGTTGTCAGTTTAATGTCCATTTTTGAGTTCTTGCAACTATAAATTTGTGTTTATTGTTGGTACAATCATTTCATTATCTAGCATATCAGAGGCCATTTTACAGTTCTTGAGGTGAAGGATTCTCCAAACTTTGTTGAAAGACAAACCTGACCACCATCTGTAAATCAGATACTCAGATCCCAAATACTGACCCTGACGTGATTTGAACACGCACCCTTCTGATCTGGAGTCAGACGCGCTACCGTTGCGCCACAGAGTCTTACAAATCCTACATCCCAAGGAATTAATGGCAAGAGGCCGGACGCTGATGAATATGAAAAAAAAATTGTCGTCTGTTTAATGTCCATTTTTGAGTTCTTCCAAATATAAATTTGTGTTTATTGTTAGTCCAATCATTTCATTATCTAGTAAAACAGGCCATTTCAAAGTTTTTGAGGTGAGGGAATCTCCAGACTTTGATGAAAAACACTATCCTGAATGACCATCATATGTAAATCAGATACTCAGATCCCAAATACTGACCCTGACGTGATTTGAACACGCAACCTTCTGATCTGGAGTCAGACGCGCTACCGTTGCGCCACAGAGTCTTAGAAATCCTACATCCCAAAAATGTCAAGGTTGGAGGCAGGACACTGATAAATATAAAAAAGGAATTGTAGTCATTTTTAAGTACTTGCAACTATAAATTTGTGTTTATTGTTACTCCAATGATTTGATCATCAAGTAAATGAAAGGCCATTTTACAGTTCTTGAGGTGAAGGATTCTCCAAACTTTGTTGAAAGACACTATCCTGACCACCATCTGTAAATCAGATACTCAGATCCCAAATACTGACCCTGACGTGATTTGAACACGCAACCTTCTGATCTGGAGTCAGACGCGCTACCGTTGCGCCACAGAGTCTTACAAATACTACATCCCAAAAAAGTCAAGGCAAGAGGCCGGACACCGATAAATAGTTTAAAAAATTTGTTGTCAGTTTAATGTCCATTTTTGAGTTCTTGCAACTATAAATTTGTGTTTATTGTTGGTACAATCATTTCATTATCTAGCATATCAGAGGCCATTTTACAGTTCGTGAGGTGAAGGATTCTCCAAACTTTGTTGAAAGACAAACCTGACCACCATCTGTAAATCAGATACTCAGATCCCAAATACTGACCCTGACGTGATTTGAACACGCACCCTTCTGATCTGGAGTCAGACGCGCTACCGTTGCGCCACAGAGTCTTACAAATCCTACATCCCAAGGAATTAATGGCAAGAGGCCGGACGCTGATGAATATGAAAAAAAAATTGTCGTCTGTTTAATGTCCATTTTTGAGTTCTTCCAAATATAAATTTGTGTTTATTGTTAGTCCAATCATTTCATTATCTAGTAAAACAGAGGCCATTTCACAGTTTTTGAGGTGGGAATCTCCAGACTTTGATGAAAAACACTATCCTGAATGACCATCATATGTAAATCAGATACTCAGATCCCAAATACTGACCCTGACGTGATTTGAACACGCAACCTTCTGATCTGGAGTCAGACGCGCTACCGTTGCGCCACAGAGTCTTAGAAATCCTACATCCCAAAAATGTCAAGGTTGGAGGCAGGACACTGATAAATATAAAAAAGGAATTGTAGTCATTTTTAAGTACTTGCAACTATAAATTTGTGTTTATTGTTACTCCAATGATTTGATCATCAAGTAAATGAAAGGCCATTTTACAGTTCTTGAGGTGAAGGATTCTCCAAACTTTGTTGAAAGACACTATCCTGACCACCATCTGTAAATCAGATACTCAGATCCCAAATACTGACCCTGACGTGATTTGAACACGCAACCTTCTGATCTGGAGTCAGACGCGCTACCGTTGCGCCACAGAGTCTTACAAATACTACATCCCAAAAAAGTCAAGGCAAGAGGCCGGACACCGATAAATAGTTTAAAAAATTTGTTGTCAGTTTAATGTCCATTTTTGAGTTCTTGCAACTATAAATTTGTGTTTATTGTTGGTACAATCATTTCATTATCTAGCATATCAGAGGCCATTTTACAGTTCTTGAGGTGAAGGATTCTCCAAACTTTGTTGAAAGACAAACCTGACCACCATCTGTAAATCAGATACTCAGATCCCAAATACTGACCCTGACGTGATTTGAACACGCACCCTTCTGATCTGGAGTCAGACGCGCTACCGTTGCGCCACAGAGTCTTACAAATCCTACATCCCAAGGAATTAATGGCAAGAGGCCGGACGCTGATGAATATGAAAAAAAAATTGTCGTCTGTTTAATGTCCATTTTTGAGTTCTTCCAAATATAAATTTGTGTTTATTGTTAGTCCAATCATTTCATTATCTAGTAAAACAGAGGCCATTTCACAGTTTTTGAGGTGAGGGAATCTCCAGACTTTGATGAAAAACACTATCCTGAATGACCATCATATGTAAATCAGATACTCAGATCCCAAATACTGACCCTGACGTGATTTGAACACGCAACCTTCTGATCTGGAGTCAGACGCGCTACCGTTGCGCCACAGAGTCTTAGAAATCCTACATCCCAAAAATGTCAAGGTTGGAGGCAGGACACTGATAAATATAAAAAAGGAATTGTAGTCATTTTTAAGTACTTGCAACTATAAATTTGTGTTTATTGTTACTCCAATGATTTGATCATCAAGTAAATGAAAGGCCATTTTACAGTTCTTGAGGTGAAGGATTCTCCAAACTTTGTTGAAAGACACTATCCTGACCACCATCTGTAAATCAGATACTCAGATCCCAAATACTGACCCTGACGTGATTTGAACACGCAACCTTCTGATCTGGAGTCAGACGCGCTACCGTTGCGCCACAGAGTCTTACAAATCCTACATCCCAAAAAAGTCAAGGCAAGAGGCCGGACACCGATAAATAGTTTAAAAAATTTGTTGTCAGTTTAATGTCCATTTTTGAGTTCTTGCAACTATAAATTTGTGTTTATTGTTGGTACAATCATTTCATTATCTAGCATATCAGAGGCCATTTTACAGTTCTTGAGGTGAAGGATTCTCCAAACTTTGTTGAAAGACAAACCTGACCACCATCTGTAAATCAGATACTCAGATCCCAAATACTGACCCTGACGTGATTTGAACACGCACCCTTCTGATCTGGAGTCAGACGCGCTACCGTTGCGCCACAGAGTCTTACAAATCCTACATCCCAAGGAATTAATGGCAAGAGGCCGGACGCTGATGAATATGAAAAAAAAATTGTCGTCTGTTTAATGTCCATTTTTGAGTTCTTCCAAATATAAATTTGTGTTTATTGTTAGTCCAATCATTTCATTATCTAGTAAAACAGAGGCCATTTCACAGTTTTTGAGGTGAGGGAATCTCCAGACTTTGATGAAAAACACTATCCTGAATGACCATCATATGTAAATCAGATACTCAGATCCCAAATACTGACCCTGACGTGATTTGAACACGCAACCTTCTGATCTGGAGTCAGACGCGCTACCGTTGCGCCACAGAGTCTTAGAAATCCTACATCCCAAAAATGTCAAGGTTGGAGGCAGGACACTGATAAATATAAAAAAGGAATTGTAGTCATTTTTAAGTACTTGCAACTATAAATTTGTGTTTATTGTTACTCCAATCATTTGATTATCAAGTAAATGAAAGGCCATTTTACAGTTCTTGAGGTGAAGGATTCTCCAAACTTTGTTGAAAGACACTATCCTGACCACCATCTGTAAATCAGATACTGGGGATCCCAAATACTGACCCTGACGTGATTTGAACACGCACCCTTCTGATCTGGAGTCAGACGCGCTACCGTTGCGCCACAGAGTCTTACAAATCCTACATCCCAAAAAAGTCAAGGCAAGAGGACGGACACCGATAAATAGTTTAAAAAATTTGTCGTCTGTTTAATGTCCATTTTTGAGTTCTTGCAACTATAAATTTGTGTTTATTGTTGGTACAATCATTTCATTATCTAGCATATCAGAGGCCATTTTACAGTTCTTGAGGTGAAGGATTCTCCAAACTTTGTTGAAAGACAAACCTGACCACCATCTGTAAATCATCTGATATCAGATCCCAAATACTGACCCTGACGTGATTTGAACACGCACCCTTCTGATCTGGAGTCAGACGCGCTACCGTTGCGCCACAGAGTCTTACAAATCCTACATCCCAAAATTAATGGCAAGAGGCCGGACGCTGATGAATATGAAAAAAAAAATTTGTCGTCTGTTTAATGTCCATTTTTGAGTTCTTGCAAATGTAAATTTGTTTTTATTGTTAGTCCAATCATTTCATTATCTAGTAAAACAGAGGCCATTTCACAGTTTTTGAGGTGAGGGAATCTCCAGACTTTGATGAAAAACACTATCCTGAATGACCATCATATGTAAATCAGATACTCAGATCCCAAATACTGACCCTGACGTGATTTGAACACGCAACCTTCTGATCTGGAGTCAGACGCGCTACCGTTGCGCCACAGAGTCTTAGAAATCCTACATCCCAAAAATGTCAAGGTTGGAGGCAGGACACTGATAAATATAAAAAAGGAATTGTAGTCATTTTTAAGTACTTGCAACTATAAATTTGTGTTTATTGTTACTCCAATGATTTGATCATCAGGTAAATGAAAGGCCATTTTACAGTTCTTGAGGTGAAGGATTCTCCAAACTTTGTTGAAAGACACTATCCTGACCACCATCTGTAAATCAGATACTCAGATCCCAAATACTGACCCTGACGTGATTTGAACACGCACCCTTCTGATCTGGAGTCAGACGCGCTACCGTTGCGCCACAGAGTCTTACAAATCCTACATCCCAAAAAATTCATGGCAAGAGGCCGGACGCTGATGAATATGAAAAAAAAATTGTCGTCTGTTTAATGTCCATTTTTGAGTTCTTCCAAATATAAATTTGTGTTTATTGTTAGTCCAATCATTTCATTATCTAGTAAAACAGAGGCCATTTCACAGTTTTTGAGGTGAGGGAATCTCCAAACTTTGTTGAAAAACACTATCCTGAATGACCATCATATGTAAATCAGATACTCAGATCCCAAATATTGACCCTGACGTGATTTGAACACGCAACCTTCTGATCTGGAGTCAGACGCGCTACCGTTGCGCCACAGAGTCTTAGAAATCCTACATCCCAAAAATGTCAAGGTTGGAGGCAGGACACTGATAAATATAAAAAAGGAATTGTAGTCATTTTTAAGTACTTGCAACTATAAATTTGTGTTTATTGTTACTCCAATGATTTGATCATCAAGTAAATGAAAGGCCATTTTACAGTTCTTGAGGTGAAGGATTCTCCAAACTTTGTTGAAAGACACTATCCTGACCACCATCTGTGAATCAGATACTCAGATCCCAAATACTGACCCTGACGTGATTTGAAAACCCAACCTTCTGATCTGGAGTCAGACGCGCTACCGTTGCGCCACAGAGTCTTACAAATCCTACATCCCAAAAAAGTCAAGGCAAGAGGCCGGACACTGATAAATAGTTTAAAAAATTTGTTGTCAGTTTAATGTCCATTTTTGAGTTCTTGCAACTATAAATTTGTGTTTATTGTTGGTACAATCATTTCATTATCTAGCATATCAGAGGCCATTTTACAGTTCTTGAGGTGAAGGATTCTCCAAACTTTGTTGAAAGACAAATCCTGACCACCATCTGTAAATCAGATACTCAGATCCCAAATACTGACCCTGACGTGATTTGAACACGCACCCTTCTGATCTGGAGTCAGACGCGCTACCGTTGCGCCACAGAGTCTTACAAATCCTACATCCCAAAAAATTCATGGCAAGAGGCCGGACGCTGATGAATATGAAAAAAAAATTGTCGTCTGTTTAATGTCCATTTTTGAGTTCTTCCAAATATAAATTTGTGTTTATTGTTAGTCCAATCATTTCATTATCTAGTAAAACAGAGGCCATTTCACAGTTTTTGAGGTGAGGGAATCTCCAGACTTTGATGAAAAACACTATCCTGAATGACCATCATATATAAATCAGATACTCGGATCCCAAATACTGACCCTGACGTGATTTGAACACGCACCTTCTGATCTGGAGTCAGACGCGCTACCGTTGCGCCACAGAGTCTTACAAATCCTACATCCCAAAAAATTCATGGCAAGAGGCCGGACGCTGATGAATATGAAAAAAAGATTGTCGTCTGTTTAATGTCCATTTTTGAGTTCTTGCAAATATAAATTTGTGTTTATTGTTAGTCCAATCATTTCATTATCTAGTAAAACAGAGGCCATTTCACAGTTTTTGAGGTGAGGGATTCTCCAGACTTTGTTGAAAGACACTATCTGGACCACCATGTCTAAATCAGATACTGGGGATCCCAAATATTGACCCTGACGTGATTTGAACACGCACCATCTGGAGTCAGACGCGCTACCGTTGCGCCACAGAGTCTTAGAAATCCTACATCCCAAAAATGTCAAGGTTGGAGGCAGGACACTGATAAATATAAAAAAGGAATTGTAGTCATTTTTAAGTACTTGCAACTATAAATTTGTGTTTATTGTTACTCCAATCATTTGATTATCAAGTAAATGAAAGGCCATTTTACAGTTCTTGAGGTGAAGGATTCTCCAAACTTTGTTGAAAAACACTATCCTGAATGACCATCATATGTAAATCATATACTGGGGATCCCAAATATTGACCCTGACGTGATTTGAACACGCACCCTTCTGATCTGGAGTCAGACGCGCTACCGTTGCGCCACAGAGTCTTACAAATCCTACATCCCAAGGAATTCATGGCAAGAGGCTGGACGCTGATGAACATGAAAAAAAAATTGTCGTCTGTTTAATGTCCATTTTTGAGTTCTTGCAAATATAAATTTGTTTTTATTGTATGTCCAATCATTTCATTATCTAGTAAAACAGAGGCCATTTCACATTTTTTTAGGTGAGGGTTTCTCCAGACTTTGTTGAAAGACACTATCTGGACCACCATGTGTAAATCAGATACTGGGGATCCCAAATATTGACCCTGACGTGATTTGAACACGCACCCTTCTGATCTGGAGTCAGACGCGCTACCGTTGCGCCACAGAGTCTTACAAATCTTACATCCCAAAAAAGTCAAGGGAAGAGGCCGGACACCGATAAATAGTTTTAAAAATTTGTTGTCAGTTTAATGTCCATTTTTGAGTTCTTGCAACTATAAATTTGTGTTTATTGTTGGTACAATCATGTCATTATCTAGCATATCAGAGGCCATTTTCCAGTTCCTGAGGTGAGGGAATCTCCAGACTTTGATGAAAGACACTATCCTGTCTGACCATCATATGTAAATCAGATACTGGGATCCCAAATAGTGACCCTGACGTGATTTGAACACGCACCCTTCTGATCTGGAGTCAGACGCGCTACCATTGCGCCACAAAGTCCAAGAACACTACACCCTCAAAAAGGTCAAGGCTGGAGGCAGGACACCGTTCAATGTCCATTTTTGAGTTTTTCCAACTATAAACTTTTGTTGTATTGTTCTCATAGCTCCTCCACCGTCTTCAACCTGAGCAGCGGTATACTAATCCAGAGTTAAATATACTTACATGATCTGCAGTTAGATGTTCTACAAATGCACCGCATACTGTGATGCACAGTTGTAAAATGTTCATCAATCAATTACCGAAAACACTTTGAAATGCCGTCCATTGTCTCAGCATGTACTGTTGTTCAATGTGCCGTTCCCATAGTGATCAGGCTGTCTTCTATTCATATTTATTCATGTCACTAGTATAGGTGGGACATAGTTAGTCTGTTTAATAAAGCTAATTACTTTTGTCCCTTTTTCTCTCTCTGTTGCCTACAAAGATATCCGTCACCCCGAGGAGCTCTCTCTCCTTCGGCCTATCGAAGAGAAAAAGAAGAAGAAGGATAAAGACTCAGCTGTGGAGATCTACGATCTGACCGAGGTGCCCCTTTCCTCGGGTACATTCATTACACTTCATTCACACTGCTGACACATGCACATTTAATAAAAGTTGGCTTAAGACTTAGAGTAGATACAGAAAACTTATAAGATTAAAGATTTTATTTACTTCTTTATTAGTCAAAAATCCCATTTTTACACCTACTCTGAAAAATTGACTATAACCCTCCTACACTTGCTTTGCAGCATCGCGACCCTCTCTGTATAATGGCATGCCTGCTCACTTCGCCGACTCACCCCAGATGGAGGCCGTCTACAAGATGCTGTCAGTCACCCAGCCTCCCCCTGCCCCCGAGGTCATAGCCAAGCAGTACCGCCCCGCCAGTGTGGTGGACAAGGCCCACATCAACGGCAGGTATGCCTTCACACATCAATTTGGTAAACTTGTCTTTTATGTCAACACCAACAACAGTCTGCGGATAAACATATAATAACATCATCTTGTTGAGGTTGTCCTTGGACACCCACAGAGTAAAAATCTAAACTATGTTATCCGTTGTTGTCAGAACGTCTAAACATTGTTTGGCTAATTCAGAAGTATCAGGAAAATAAGAGCTTGCAGACCAATTACCCACAAGGCATGTTGTGTCAGTGGTTAAAGCTGTTGAATCTTTATTGCTCACAACTGTATTGTTGGTTGACAACTCATAAACATGTACTTATCCTCTTTCCCTCTCAGGTGGTTGGACTCCTCCCGTTGTCTCATGCAGCAGGGAATCCAAGAAAATGACAGACTCTGGCTTCGCTTCAAATACTTTGCCTTCTATGATATGGATCCCAAGGTGTGTATTTGTGTGTGCATGTTGTTTTTATAGATACACAATGTTTGTTTGGTATTTCATTCGTCTCTTGATTTGACGGTCATTTTTTCGTCTTGCCTTGCAGTATGATGTTGTGCGTCTGACCCAGCTGTATGAGCAGGCGCGCTGGGCCATCCTGCTGGAGGACATCGACTGCACCGAGGAGGAGATGATGTTGTTTGGAGCTCTACAGGTACAAAAAACACTGCTGCTGACATGGATACATATCTGTCAATGGGGATGCAAACACTGAAAACAGCATGTTACAATAATACATTTTAGGAAGTGGGCATTTCCTTAAACATGAAATGCTTTAAACTTCACATATTACAAGAATTAAAATGTTACCATATATATATGTGAATATTTTCAAACATATGATTAATCATTTTAAATGTAGTTTGACAGGTTAAATATAGAAATATATATTTTAATACACTCTGAATTAGTCCAATAAATGCATCTCTGAGTTAGTTTGTCTTTAAATGTATTTATTAAATGTTGCCTAATCTACACTACATTATTTGATCAAATAAAACAGGAACATTTACAGTCCAAGCCACAATCATACAGGTCTCAAATTAGACTTCTATGATATTTATATACACATATTAGCAGACCACATTAAATAAGTTCCCACTCAGTTGCTTTGGAAATAGACTTGAAGCTATAAACTTACTTTTAGAAGTGATGTTTTTTTTTAAAATCCAGTATTCAGGTGATACAGTCAGACATTTTATGTTGTTTTATCCTTTATCATCCAGTACACATTCTTCTCTTTTACACTCAAACTCCCGTAGTACCACATCAGTAAGGTGTCTCAATCGGAGCCCCAGATGCTGAGCTCCAATGCAGCCATGGACGACCTGGAGTCTGCGCTGCAGTCGCTGGAGGTCAAGATGGAGGGAGAGAGCAGCTCAGCGTCCGAGATGCTGGTCAGTTATATATTGAATGTACTCGTTTGTTACTGAGAGTCAGCTGCTTAATCATTTAAATATCTCATTATTTGACAGTCAGAAATGGGTATTCATTTAAATTATTGATGTAACGATTTTGACAGATTAAAACAGTGTTAGCATTCCTACTCATTTCATTTAAAACATACAGAAAAGCCCCAAAATAATCCACAGAAAAACATTTTGGAAGAAGTCAAAAGACAAGTAATCTTTTGTCCACTGAAAAACATTTTTGTCTTTCATCCAGGAAAACATGACTGCACCAGATCTCAATGACTACCTGAAGATATTCAGGTGACATTCATTTTCCCACCACCCAGCGGCATCAATAACAGATGTTGGCCTCTTCTATCTTTGAGTTGAAATAGAACAAATTACCTATTTTCTAAAAAACAACAACACTTTTTTGCCCCATTTTTTAGCCAATGTAAGTAGATACCATGAGCAATGTGATTTCATGTTTCAGGCCAAAGAGGCTGACTCTGAAGGGATATAAGCAGTACTGGTTCAAGTTCCAAGATACCTCCATCTCTTATTTCAAGAGCAAAGAGGAGAGCATCGGAGAGCCCATTCAACAGATTAACCTCAAAGGTACTGAATATATTATTGCACTTTTCATTATTAAGATACTGTTCTGCTATGTCACCAAAGTATCATCAGTTTTCAATAAGTATGTACGAATTAGTGGCAGATGAAGTAGCAGTCATACTCAAGCAACCTGTAAATTGTGTAACATTTCTGCTTAGAGATGGCCAATGCAACAGTATTAAGACATGCTTACAAGCAAAGATAAACACACACAAACACAGTGCTTTCCTTATATGGTAAAAAAGTGCTGCTCTCACATCTGTTTTCCTCCTCAGTCTGTCAGAAGTTAAGGAAGTCACTGGTAATCTTAATCAGTACTATAAACCACTCAAGGACTCATTTTTTAACACAAGATTCTGAGTTCAAGGACAAAATGAAGCATAAATTAAAACGAATATAACACTAATGCAGATGAAAACATTAAGAGAGAAAATTAACTGTGACTCAGCAGGCTTGAAGTGGGCTTTATAATTAAAATGTCAAGGAAGCCTGACTCAGTTGCCTGACTCAGTTGTCTTGCTTCGTTTCTATGTGAAACCTGTAAATGTCATATTTCAGTATTGGGAGTTGGTTTGATATTTGTTATGCACACAGGATGTGAGGTGGCTCCAGACGTGAACGTGACAGCACAGAAGTTCCTAATCAGACTCCTGATACCAGCGCCTGAGGGCATGAATGAGGTCTATCTGCGCTGTGAAAACGTGAGGACATGTGTGTGGATATGTGACATCCTGTCATTTCCAACACCTCTATCTTTATCTCACCTCTCCAACCACAACCTTGCGGGTCTTACTGTCTCTCACTCTCCACTCTGTGTTGTTGCCTCTCGCCCTCCAGGAGCAGCAGTACGCTCAGTGGATGGCTGCGTGTCGACTGGCCTCAAAAGGAAAGACTCTGGCCGACAGCAGTTTCCAAAGTGAGATCCAGAGCATCCGCTCCTTCCTGGCTATGCAAAAGACCAGCTCCGGTTCCCATGGCAATGCACCTGCCAACGATGAAAGCATCAATACTCACAGTCTGGTGTCGCCACGCTACCATAAGAAGTACAAAGCCAAACAGGTAGAGGAGAGGTGGAACAGGCACGGAAAATAATGAATATAGTACATGTAATAATCTATTATCAGGTGGCAGCTAGAGTACAGAACTATTTGATCGAACCAATCTTTCATTTAGGATCCTATGTTCAGCACATGACATTCAGAAGTGGCCCAAATCTCCAAATTGAATGAACTTAATCATTTTTCTGGACTGCAGCACACTGATTTTGCTAACTGAAAAGTTCTGCAGCTGAAACTCCTACACACTGTGCATGAAGCAGCAAAAATATAATTACATCTGACCTTTTACCCTGCGTATGCTCCTCCAGCTGACCCCTCGTATCTTGGACGCCTACCAGAACGTGGCTCAGCTCTCACTGACAGATGCAGTGGCGCGCTACCTGCAGATCTGGCAAGCCCTGCCTGACTTTGGACTCGCATACGTGGTTGTCAGGTTAAGTTTCAAGTTCAATTTAAAGCTTTTCAGAAATGATTCAATGCCAGTAAGCATTAGTTAATGACCTTTTTGTCATCATGCAAAGTAAGAAAACTAGAGCTGTCAATGTTAAAATATTAGTGTAACTGGGTAATGACATAACTGGATAAATACATACGGTAAGTATTACGAAGGTTAACATTTACTCTAACGCAACATACATGTAGAGATTACTGTTCAAGTCCACAGGCAGAAATGAAGATTGTTTTTAAGCATGTGTTGTGTTTCTATCAAAACATTTTGTAGCTGTTCTAGTCTCAGTCACACATAACTATGCAGATGAATTGCAGATTTAGTGCTGGTTTGGGGAAACTTTCTGAAACAAGCTTGCTGTTTGATGTGAGAAAGTGGCAGTTCATTATCTCGGAGTGCTATTATTGTAAATATGCTTTTAATGGTGGAAAACACAGAAGTGTTATCCGAGTGTGATCCAACAAGCATTCCAGTCAGTCACAAAGTTTTTGAGGATTAAAGCTGAAGATGTTTTCGGCCGACAGGTTTAAGGGCAGTCGTAAAGACGAGGTACTAGGCATTGCTCCCAACCGTCTGATCCGTATCGACCTGGCCGTGGGTGATGTGGTTAAGACCTGGCGCTACAACAACATGAAACAGTGGAACGTCAACTGGGACATACGACAGGTGACAACAATACTTCTGTCTGAGCGTGCAGTCTGCAACGTCTAAAACCTTTGTTTCTAGGAGTATGCGGTTATGAATAAGCTTAAGAGCCAAAGTTTCTTTAGTTCTTTTTTAGCTAAGGTTTGCCAGGTGTGTTTCTTCTGCTTATAAGAATATCTTATAAAAGTTTATCGAAAAGCATTTGTAAAAACTTAAAACAATGTCAAAACAGGCGAATTTAGGTAAGGTAAGATTTTGGTATGACCTTAAGCTATACACAAAGTATTCTTTAAACCAGGCTGCCGATGTGCAAGAGTGACCTACCATAAAGAGTGTTCCAGTTCTTACAGTGCAGAGCTGATCTTTTAAGGGAACCTAATGTAATTGGATTTTGGCGCTGTTTGTAATTTCAGTAGTGCAACATTTTTTCAAATTCAAAATTCATCTTTCGTCTTAAAGGAATCTCATGTCTGCTTTACTATTACTTTGTTTTTGACTCCTCCAGATGGCCATAGAGTTTGAAGGCAACATCAACATTGCTTTTGGCTGCGTGACCGCCGACTGCAAAATCGTTCATGAGTTCATTGGAGGCTACATTTTCATGTCGACACGCAGTCGTGCAAAGAGCGACACGCTCAACGAGGAGCTTTTCCACAAGCTGACCGGCGGCCATGAAGCTCTCTGAGACTAAGACACACAAACACAAAAGAAAAAAAACACATCGGATCTCCTGGTGTGTCTCAACAACAGAAAACCATGTGGAATTGGATTTTATGTTCCATTCACGCTACTACAAAAACGCCATTATTGTACAACAAAATTAGATATTCAGTGTTTCTTGTGTAAATGTGTTACAATCCACCTTGTCAGTCCATCCAAGTTTTTATATAGTCTTTGTTTCTCACACACACACACACACACACACACACACACACACACACACACACACACACACACACACACACACACACACACACACACACACACACACACACACACACACACACACACACTCTCATAAGCTATCAGTGGATAGAAAAAATGCTCAGACAGTTCAAGACTACGGTGGTCCTCATGCTGACATCCCCTTTACTTCAGGATGGACTGCTGCTGGGCCAAACTGCTGGACACCAGGTCCAAGATCAGCAGGCTTGACACTCAAACTCATGGAAATGTCAGATCAAAAGTTGCATCAGCCAGCAGCAACTTTTCTGTTTCGCTTCACAGTATGCAGACTTCCTGACACTCAGGATAGAAAGCCTTGCTTTGTCCAGAGCTGCATACCTATTGCCAGCAGCAACATTATCACAGCCAAGAATTAACAGCAATGAATAGACAAACACAAATAATCATATAGATAACAAACATTTGTTAAAATAAATACAGAAATTCACTTTTCATTCTCTGTTGTCTTCACTCCTTATCGTGACATGTGGTGGGAATTTCTGTTATTTCTTACACAGGAAGCCTCTGACCATTTATCTCCGCTCACATGTTGTGTGTGTGTGTGTGTGTGTGTGTGTGTGTGTGTGTGTGTGTGTGTGTGTGTGTGTGTGTGTGTGTGTGTGTGTGTGTGTGTGTGTCCGTGTCCATATCTTACAAGAAACAGTTACAGGAATCCGTTAACTAAAACCACAGTGTCTGTATCCTGTTTTTACTGAAATAGTCAAGTGACTATCCACACATACAGTACGTCTTCATAAGACATTTAAAGGCTTAGCTGGTTGTTGCTAGCAGACTGTTTGTAACCAGAGTTATATATTTTACAACTGCATGGTAAAATGATCTTGGTAGTCAATTTCTGCCATAGTTTATTTAGCATTTACAATGCAAAGGATAAAACAAAGTCTCTATATTTATAAATACATTGCCAGCATAAGTTGATTAACTTGTCATGTAAAACAAAGTATGCCTCCCTAAAACCGTCCTGATGCTTTCAATAATGACACAAAAATGAAAAGTTTACCAATTTAGTCCCATTTCAGATGATTTCTGAATGGATTCTCCCATTGCGATACCCAGGGAACCAGGATAAGCATCAACCAACCATAGGATGCTAGCACAGTCAGATGATTCCTGCTATGACCAATGACAAACAACAGTATCCTCTGATGCTACTGCAGTGGTAGGATGCTCCCTGAAACACAGGACAAAAGGACATCAGTGAAGTAAACAGCTCTAAATCCATGTTTTAAAGAATCTAAATTTGAGTGAATCCATGTGATAGTTTTTCTTACTTGTGGGTCTCAGTTTTAAGGCTCGACTGAAGTATTTAGGGAGAAGTTTTCCTTCTGCGTCACCCGCAGTCAGCAACACAGCATTATCTGACCAGAAGAACTCAATTCCGTCTGTACAGATAGACACATGAAACAATAAGAGAGATTCTTGCCTAAACATAGAGACTGAATTACGTTTGTTGGGTAGCAGTCAATTGTGGCTGAGCTTACCAGCAAGAGCTTTGGAGACATCAACATACACAGCTAGATCACAGTCTTTCCTCATGCCTGGTGGGAAAATGAATGACACACGTTTGTCTAAATGTCCCGATGACTTCTCTCTGTCACACACACACACACACACACACACACACACACACACACACACACACACACACACACACACACACACACACACACACACACACACACACAGTTTACCGCTGATGACACCCTCCTCTCCTGGCAGTCCCGGTGCCAGGTGGATGTGTGTCCTCCTCATGCGGCTCAGGCCCTGCTGCTGGATGGAGCTCCAGTTGCGAAGGTAGGAGCCATGAACAGCCTCAGCAGGGCAGTCTGGAGAACCAGCCAGGACCGGTTTCAGCTCCAAATCCGTAACCTGACCACAGCGATGCAACCAGAGATGCAGACATGTCAATATTTGCAACACATGAGCAAAAAAATAACACAATCAAATGAAGTAAATGTATTCAAGGTTGAAGATTCATTATACCACCAGAGTTGGTGTTATCCACCAATGTTCTTTTTGTGCCTTCATCTCAAACTGATTTATAAAATTAAATTATATTTCCCTTTTAGACTGAATGTCAGAGGACTAACAGCCTCTGTCATCTGAAAATTTGATTTACATTTATATTTCAAAGGTGTAAATTGGTTCATAACATTTGCATGCACTCTGTGGAACAACATGTGGGTGTGTTTTGAGCTCTTGTGGGATCTAATTAAAGTCATTGAAATTGAAGTTAGTTGGTCCACAGGACAATAAATGTTTCTATCACAAAGCAATTTTGATGTAAATTGAGTATATACTAAATATAGAATCTACTCAGTGGGATTATACATCATGGCACACTGGTTTTGCTGATGAAATTAAACAGCCCCATACCTGTAATGAATGGCCCTGACTGGCTCGGATCTGCAGGCGGCCGTCCTCCGGGTGGGGGGAAAGCTTAAAGCGCTGCTTGTCATTTGTGGCCACGACTCTTTCGACATCTTCCAATGAGAATGAGCGAAATTGCGGATGAGCCAAGAGTTCCTCCACAAAAATGAAGCCATCTGTGAGGATAACAGTAGACTGTGGTCACATTTCCACAATGTTTTTTTTGTCTTTGCCCTGCACGCTGCACTGAAATACATTTACAATATGCAATCATTTGGTAAAACTGAGCATTCAGATGTTGGTTTTGCAGGAGCCCAGGAAAGTAAGCCTTAACCACAATATCACCTTGGTTTTATAAGGTTCTTTGACTTTTGGGTGGGCAAATTTGATTTATTCAAATGAGGCTGCCAAATATATAATTTCCAGTGTCAAATTTGAATGAAGCGAAGTTTCACATTTTCTTCTGTTATGTCTGTTTGAACCAGACTGAGAGCGATAGATTACCCCAAAACAAAGATGATCATAGGAAAGGATCTGTTTGAATGCTTTATATTCTGATGGAAAAAAATGAATCAAAGTTCTATACTTGCAATCCTAACAAAGTTGTGTCAGAATTTGTGAAAGTATTAGGGTGAGGACACTTGTGCTGCCTGGACCAGATTGTGAGCAGCTCACCTGTGCCCATTTGAAGACCCATCTGATTGGCTCCATGGCGAAGAGCATAAGACATGGATTTAGACAGGCGGACATCTCTGTCCTTGTAGGGGAGAAGGCATCAGTCAAAGCAGGCACACACACTCAAATTCAGATCTAATTATAGCTCTGGTTTAAATATAGGACCTTGACTTTACCATACCTAACAATTCATACTGCCTGCCCCCATACAGGGCTGTCATGAGTCAGATATCAGTCCTTGAAGTATCAAACAGATGAGTCAATATCCCAATTTAAATGGCTCAAATCTCACCTCTCCACCACGACTTCCTCTCCCTCCTCTCCCTCCTCTCCCTCCTCTTCCTCCTCTTCCACTGTCCATTTAAATACAGGCAGCACAGTTATTCAGATAATCATTTGAAACTGTCTGATATTGTGTCATAAATTGTACTTATTTTTACTTCAACCAGACGTCTCACAGGGTCGCACTTCTGTAAACAAACGTGCAGCTTCCCTCTTCCTGTGTGTTCTCTAGTTTTCGCCTGTAGGTGGCGCTGCGGTGGGCGGGCTACGGTGTCCCGGCACCAACGAAGAAGAACTACAATCGTCCTGGAAGAAAACATCACTCAGACAGCTGCTGCAGGTAAGAAGATACTCATCGTATTTAACAGTAATACGAGGTATGGCACATCAGAATGTATGCTGTCGGTGTTACGGTAACTCAAAGCTCACGCATAAATAACAAAACAATTAAAAATCCGGTTGCTGGTGGAAAGAAAACAACCGGTTGTGGAAACACAGAGGCAGAGCTAAGTATGCTAACTGGTGTTAGCATAGGTGAGCTGGAGCTGCTTGTTTATTAAAGCCATCTGGGATCATTCAGGTTTTCTATAATACATTTAATGCTATTTTCTATGTTTGTTTTTCTCACCTGCAGACGAAGTGGGCTGAAGACGTCGGGCCGGTCACCATGGAAACGCAACGTGAATCTATGACCTGTCAGTGAACAGCGTTGACGGAGGTGTGCTGTTGACATGTTAACTTTGCAACTTGTGCCCTAAAATCTGTTGTTGTGTGTTAGTGTTATTCTTAACTATCAGATAACTGACCTGAGTTCACCCAAAACGTGATAAAGTGGAAGTCCTTCCAGTGGAGAAAACACTAACCCCATGCAATGCAGACTGGCTATCTGATAGAAAACTGTCTGTGCTCTGGCACCCACCGAATGCAGCTGATGCCCTTTTTCCTTTTCTTTCCCCCCTGCTCCTCAGACAAATTCTAATAACTTTATTTTTCCCTGATGAACTTCATTTGTGCACTGGACAAATAAGACATTACATTACATTACAGTCATTTAGCAGATGCTTTTATCCAAAGCGACTAAGACACAAATAGTAATATGAATAAAAATATACTGGGGGCAGTAATAGTTGCCTGACCTTTGAATTGGCCCACAGACTTTGAGTGGAAAATTTTGTCTGATATCAGGAAACAGAAATAGTGCTTCTAGCAGGGAGCATGCTCGTTTATGACCTGTGTGTGGCTCTCAAGGATGGTCACACTCATGTACTCCGTTATATTTGAATAAGTACCCAGTTGTTAAAAATAATGACAACATAATTTATCTTTAGCTCCTCTGAAATGCCAGATTGTTGTTCAGTATGGCATGTACAGTACCACATAATAATAGGACAGTTTCTTCCTTCATCTAAGAAGCCAAAAAACAGTAACTATAACTAAAACTATCTACATGGTATGCCTTTAGCTGTAAATAAGACAACATATTTTTTGATAATTAAGATAAACTGACTTTTTTGAATGTTAAAATATATTATTTTCCAAAGAAATCACAAGAGAAATATAAAAAATAAATACATTTCAAGATACTTTATGCAGGGCACCACAGAGCTGTCTGTAGTGATTTATTTCAGCGACAACAGCATTGTCTCTTTGTGTATCTGCTTTCATTTATTTTGATCGCCTCTGTTGCTCAGGTGATGGAGTTCCCCCAGCATTCCCAGCAGCTGCTGTCAGCTCTGCGTTCCCAGCGCCAGCGGGGCTTCCTCTGTGACTGCACCGTTGTGGTGGGCTCATCCAGTTTCCTGGCTCACAGGGCTGTTTTGGCTTCCTGCTCGCCTTTCTTCCACATGTTCTACTCAGACTCTCCAGGGGGCCTCGGTGGAAACGGCACCAGCAGCTCGGTCACACTCGACAGCGACATTGTCACGTCTGCTGCATTTGGCTTGCTCTTGGACTTTGTCTATGAAGGTGTGCTGCAGCTGGGCGAGTCTCCACCAGTGGAGGACATATTGGCAGCTGCAAGTTTTCTGCACATGAACGAAGTGGTGAGAGTCTGCAAGAGACGACTACAGAGACGAGGGCCTCTTGCTGAGGCAGACAGCACTCGCTCTGAAGAGAGCGCTGGTGCCAGGAGGGCAATAGAGACGGGGAGGGAGGGTGGGGGTGACGGTGGAGCTGAGCCTTTGGTGGCCATGGCAGGTGATCTCATGAATCCAGTTGCCATAGCAGCACCATTCCCATCAGTATCCACAATGACGGGGAAAAGTCAGTTAGAGTCTGTGAAGTCTGAGCGGAGGACTGGTGGGGGCTCATCAGAAGCACGATTTCAGACTCCTCTGAGCCCTGACCTCGCTGATACCACGCAGCCAGGCATGGACGCCCCTCCTCTGCCCCCAGGCGGAGAGCTGGTGCAGGGCGTCATCACAGGCCGGTCTGCCCCTGTTGCGGGAGGTCACGCCAGGTTTGGGACTGGAGGTCATGGAGAGGTGTCAGCACTCTGCAGCCCTTGCAGCACCACTGAGACATACAGGTACATGTTTGATTTGTATTTCTAGACTGTATTAACTTGAAGAAATAAAAGTTTTGGCTTTGTGTACTGACAGACGTTTTTTACGATTTGTTGTTACTAAAAAGCTGTTTGAGTATATCTGTTTTTCTTTCACCAGCTATTGCAGTAACCAGCAGCCCTCCTCGTCTTCTTCCTCCCTGGTTCCAGTGAGCCAGGCTAGTGGTCGGTCAGTGGTTGCTTATTCCCAGTCAGGATCCACCCTCTCCCATAGCCCACAGCAAGACGTACCCCGACTGCCACGTGATGACTCTGTAAGGAAACCCTCAGAGGCTGACCTCCGAGGTAAGTCAGGTTCAGGACAACAGATGGTCATGTTAATCCAAGCATCAGCACTAACATCACAAAACCCGACACACTCGCCACCACAGCGTGCACTTCCCCAGATCAGAATCCAGAACGCTGTGTCGCTGCAATGCCAAAGCTTGGACTTCCTGTCTGCCCCTCAGACTCAAACCCTCAAGGGACCTAAGGGGAATATGGGAGCTTCGCCCACCACTAGAAATGACAGATCTCATCCTCCTATGGGTAGAGTGAGGACAGACTACAATGATGGAGAGAATTTGAAAGTCAAAGTGGAGGCCATTGTTATATCTGACGAAGAGCTAGAGGAGGAGAAAGAGGAAAGCAGAGAGACAGTGATGGAAGTAGACGATGAGTTTGAAGAAGATGAGGAGCTGCATAGTCCTCACTTTCTTTCCTCACACCAACAGGGTCTCTTACAAATGACCTCCAATTCAAATGACTACTCCTTCCCCCTCTCTCCCTCCTCTTCGTCCTCCGGTGCCGGCCCTTCCTCCCAAGACACTTCCTCCTTCGCCCTCATGCCGTCGTCCACAGCTCAGCAGCATTCAGACCCTCCTGCCTACTTCCAGGACTTTCAGGACTCAATAGGGAACTTTGTAGAGGACGTCCCCACGTGTGGAGTCTGTGGAAAGACTTTCTCATGTACATACACGCTAAGGCGGCACGCCATTGTGCACACACGCGAACGTCCTTATGAGTGTCGCTACTGCTACCGGAGCTACACACAGTCAGGCGACCTGTACAGACACATACGAAAAGCTCATGACCAGACGCTGCCCGCCAAACGCAGCAAGGCAGACATGGAGCCCTCCCTACCACCACAACCCCCACCGCTTAGCTAACACACACACAAACACACACACTATTTTATTTCTATACTTTTGCACACATACCTAAATTAATATAATAGCTTAACTCTAATTTCACATTTTAACCAAAATCTAGAAGAGCTTGAACTAACGATTTTATGTTGATTATTCTGTTGATTATTCAAAAGTTAGTTTGGTCTTTAAAATGTCAAAAGATTTGAAATTTTTCATTCCCAATTGCTCAAAGATCAAGGTGACATCTTCACATTTTCCATATTGTGTTAATTGCTTTATATTTGCACTCTGCAGACACCGAGGCTTTTCATTCTATTGAAACCAAATTGCATATGCAAATTAGTCTGGAATCTCTTAGCTAATTTTTTATTTCACAAGGAGGCATTATTAACTGGTTATCAACATGTGACGTAGCGCTGCGTGAACAGTGACCAGGTCCACCAGGTGTAGATGGCCAATCACAACACATCAGGATGGGACTTTGCACAAATCAGGGGGAAAAAAATACAGCCTGAGGTCCTGGAAAATATAAACAGACTACAATGTGCTGAGCTGGTTATTACCTTTGTCTTCAACAGAAAGTTCCACATCAGCTGCAGCCATCTCAGTTGTTTTCAAAATGCCTCATGGGCGCACCTCTTAACAGTCTATTTCTCAAACACAACCAATATTAGATAAATGGTTGCTATTTGCCCAGAAGCCTCAGAGCAAATAAATCAAGAGCTTGCAGATTTTTCTTTTTCCCCATGAGTGCAGAAATACCAGACCTCTCACACACACTCACACAGAGTAAACACCAGCGATGTGGCGGTGATATCAGCAGTCATGTTTGAATGTTTTTTTCCTTAGAACCCTAAAACTGATCTGATTTTTATTTTTCTATTGTGCTACTCTTCAAAAATATATTAGGGATTTTGCAATTTAGGTTTGTACATTTTTAATATATTTTATTATTCATGGGTATAAAGATTATCAAAATCATAATTGTTTTAAGAATTAGAAGATGTTCAAACGAGTTTAAACAAGATATGACATCCTACACTTAATGTTCTATATTAACTCAAAACGCAAATAAGGGAAAGCTACTGTGATTAGGATTATTAGTTACAATAATGTTTGACGGCCTTTTCAGTGTGTGACTCTGCCAGCAAAGTTTGACTGATTGTAAGTCTAGTAGCATTGTACTGTCAAGTGTTTTGTTTACACCCCCTCCTCTGATTTTTTTTTTTTTCTATTGTGCTACTCTTCAAAAATATATTAGGGATTTTGCAATTTAGGTTTGTACATTTTTTATATATTTTATTATTCATGGGTATAAAAAATATCAAAATCATAATTGTTTTAAGAATTAGAAGATGTTCAAACGAGTTTAAAGAAGATATGACATCCTTCACTTAATGTTCTATATTAACTCAAAACGCAAATAAGGGAAAGCTATTGTGATTAGGATTATTAGTTACAATAATGTTTGACAGCCCCCCCCATCAAAGCAGATACCTGCACCAATTCTACAATTAGAATCAGGTAGTGCCATTTTCCATCCATCCATCCATTTTCCGTAACCTGCTTATCCAGTTAAGGGTCGCAGGGGTGCTGGAGCCGATCTCAGCTGTCAATGGGCGAAGGCAGGGTAACTTGTAATACAAGCTTTTCCTTGCATCAGTTTCAATGAAGCCAGTTCATTAATAGCAGCATACAGTTTTACTGATGAAGTAGACATTCAGCTGTGCCAAAAGCACTTTTCTTTGTCTCCTTTAAACATGCAGTAATAAGTCTTTCATTAGAAAGTTTCCTAAGTGAGGTAACAGCAAAATAAACTGATGAATTTTACATGAGACACATGTTATACATTTCCAGTGGCTTTCCAGGATTGTTTACATTAGCTTACTCTAAATTTGGTCAGATTATTTTAGCACTATTCAGCTTTCAGCCATCATGGTGGTATTGCAGTTGAAGTGAGGTAGGAGGGAATCAGTTTGGGGATCCACCCTTTATGTGTTTGGCTTTTCTAATTGCCCATGTGACCTTTTACCTCTGTAGTGTTTCTCCTGTAATGTGACAGAATATACAGTACGAGCACACTTAGACACACATAGTGATACTGCTTTCTCTTTAAGTGTTTAGATTTAAACTTTAAATGTGCCTAAATTGACAGTTTGGAATTTGTTGTTCTGCACCATATTACATGTTTTGGAATTACAGTTTCCGTATGTACTAATGAAAATGGATTGGTATTGGAGTTTTGGATACTCACAAGGGACAGTTGAGTCAGTGATCATGCAGAATCTAAATGTTACTTTGTGAATAAACAATGTGTTCAAAAGAAACAATGTGAACATATTGTTGTTTTGACGAATCTCACATGGTCAGTCATTTTTTTATTTCACTACAAAATAACGTACAAAAATATAAACACTACATCTTTTACTCTGCAATAGTAACACTGAACACGTTGACGTATGTTTGACTGGCGTGAACCGGTTTTCAGAAAACTACGTTTCACTCGCAACCTCTGAGCAGAAAGTTTTTTTCTCTGTCTTCAGTCTTATACTGGCCCGTGAATCTGTGAAGAGACAAAATATCATCATCCTACAAATCTGTTTCTGTCCTTGTATTTCATTAGGTTCATTACTAAACTATTTTCTAATAAAAAATTGTTGTCAATGTAGCTGCTTTTGTCAATGTTTACAGTATTTGTTAAACTGAAAAACAATGAAATGACAATGAAGATTAAGATGAGCCACAACACTGTCCCAACAGCAAATTTACAACTCATTTTTAATTGAATAATGTTGAATCTATAATAATTCAGATTTTTACATGCAGACTAAGTTGTTACTGAATCAAACTATTACTAGGCTGTATAATTCATTTAATTAAAAGTATTGTTAGTGAATCGGTCTACTGGATTAGCCTTTGATTATCTTCTCACAACAAAAAACAGTACACCAGGAAACCAAACTTTTACTTAAAAGTGGAACCCCACTGGGACATATAATGAAGAAAAAGGTGCTTTACCAAACACAAATCCAAACTTTGTTAATCCTGTTTAATGATTAACACCACTGATCGTTTGACATTGTTCAAACTTTCAAATACTGGGTAACACGATAGTTTTGTCTTTGATTTGACATCCCTTTAAAAAGGCAGCTACCAAGCAGAAGAACTCACCGCCTCAGCCAACTCTGGCCAGTCCATCGCCATGACGACTGTGTCGTCAGAGTTTGGAGGCGTCTCCAGGTTCCAGTAGGTCAGCTTGTCAAACACAGAGGACACCTTCACTGTCCTGTCCTTGACACACATACGCACACATTATTTACTTTCATGAAGACATAGTCTCAGAATCCTCACCTGCACTAAAATCGTATGTTATGGCCGGTGCAGTCAGTGCTTTGCGTAATGTCTGACTGAACCAGAATGCTGGTCAGTATAGATAGTTTAAGTGCTGGAACAATGACTTTAGTTATGGTGTTTACCTGTTGGTCAGAGCTGGGCTTGTTGGTCTCTTTCAGCACCAAGCCAGTGTACCCCTGTGGACAGCTGAGCTCCTGCCCCTTCAACCCACGCCCTCTGAATGACACCGTCTTCTCTGTAATGAGAAAAATGCACAAAGGACTGTTGTTGGAGACTGTTTACTATGAAGTGCAAACTGGACCAGTAACAACACGCTTTGGTCTCCTGGCAGAGAGGCTGAGTGTACCTAGTTTGCAGTCTTTCGTGGTAGCAGTGAGGTATGTTGAGACCTGGGCCGACCCATTGTGTTCGATCTCACAGGGCATGAGGAGGACTGGGACTCGCTGTGCCTGACCCACAGATGAAACATTAACACGAGTAACACTGGTGTTACAGGACATCCTGCAACCTGAAGACGGAAAAGGAAAAACAACGTGAAGAACCACAACTTACACATTTCTACTTAAACCAAAATGTCTTGCTGTGCATATTAAAGTTGTCTCTGAAGTTTATGCTGGCAACAGATAATTGTTTTCCCCAATTAGAATAACTATGATCATTTACTATTGGGAGCTCTGACAACAACCAGCAGACTTCCCCATAAATAAACAGCATGCCATCTCTGTGACATATGTTGTCATATTAGCGAGTTTTCTAAGATCCTCTTCAACGTTATCAAACGTTTTGTTGAGTGATTTAACTATCGATTTGAGAAACACAACTGCAACATTACCTTTAAGCAGTTTTCAAAACGCTTGTGTGAAATGAAATGTAAATTTGGACTTCTTCCGGTTTGCGCCAGTCGCAGCTTGTGATTGGACGAACGTGTCTTCTTCTACGCTGTAAGATATTTTGGCGGGTTTTTTATGTTCCGCCGGAGGACGTCGCCTCCTCCTGTTGAGGGATTATTTTACAGTTTTTTCTTCTTTTTTTTTCTGGCTTTCTTAGATATTGTATTTGTTTTTCTCCTTCCTGTACATAGAGCAAATATTTTTCGTGTATTTTTTTTTAATATAATTTTAATATCCATCAAATTGTAATTAGTAATTGGTCAAAAAATATTTGTGTGTGCACTTCCATCAATCCATTCATTTCCTAATTCACTTATTTTGGTCAAGGTCACAGACATTTCTGGAATTTACCTCTGTTATCAAATAATTATTATTACTTACTATCCAAAATACTACATTTTTAATTGGGGATTTTATGGCATTTAGAATGAATACTCTATAAAAGCAATATGGTATCATGAAGTTTAAAGATCCAGTTCCAGGTGCTTTCTATGTGATACATACCACCTCCTAAAATAGTCCATTTTACCACATAACCTTTGCACAGACATTTAAACATTTTTGTCATTTAGGGGCGCTATTGGACATTATCAGAAAATCAGGAGTGATATATGGGGAAATTGGAGCTTTGTAGCACATTTCGCAGCTATGGAGGAAAAAACTGACAAAAACAAGAAAATAAACCATTCAGCAATTAAACATATACGTATGGTTTGGGCTGTAGGATGTGCCAATAGGAAAAAAAATAAACTTAAAATATAGGCTGCCCAGGTCGCATTATCATCCAATATTGTCACTGAAGGCAATGTATCAATCAGTTTTTAACAATTACATATAAGCAGTCTTGTTATATTCTCACAGGGAGTTATTAAAACATGGCAGTAACCTTGAATTTCTGTAATGTTACTGTTGTAACTGATGTTAAAGTATGAACTCCTGTTCTTAAGCCTTGTCCCTGTTGTCAGTGTCATGTTCTACACCAGGAGCTCTGTTCCAGTTGGCAGCAGCATCGCTCTTCATGTGGGATGGACTAAACCCTGTCCAATGGCAGCTTTTCAGCAGCTAAAGTTAATAGGTGGGGGTTTTCTGTTGACACCATTTCCTCCGGACAGTATCAAGCTGTGGACAGAGACTTCAGGGAAAGGAGAAGTGATTTCCTAACAACTCATAGTTGGCCAACAGAAACCAGAGGTGAGTTTTTTCTAACAAGACTGAGTACTGTTGAACATGATGCTGTTGGATATCACATAAACAATAGACAAAAAGTTTTGATCTCGATATTGAGAAAAAAAATACTTTAGTATCCCCACACTATAATCCTTGCCAGCATAACTCTTGATCTGAAAATCTTAATGGCTGTGTTCATCAATCTGTTGTGTATAGCAACTCTCTCCCTCCTTTAACGATTAGATATTATTAAAACTTTAGCAGTGTTGGATGAAATGTTCATGTCAAAAACACTAACATTACACTTCCAATGCCTGACCAAAAGTCAGGCATTGGAAGTGTAATGTTAGTGTTTTTGTTTTTTGGAAATATTACTTACATAAAAGTATGCAAAGTAAGTATAATCAGGAAAATGTATGTAAAGTATGAATAGTAAGTACTCAATGCAGAAAGACAGCAGCTATGACACCTTCTCAGTTTCCTTTTTCGTCCAAGCAATGGTTCAAAACAAAAAATAAATTCAAATCTGTTAACATTTTTTAAAGGAAAAGCAGCCAATCCACGTAAACTGGAACCTTTA
The DNA here is from genome assembly GCF_027596085.1 of Anoplopoma fimbria. NCBI lineage: Eukaryota > Metazoa > Chordata > Actinopteri > Perciformes > Anoplopomatidae > Anoplopoma > Anoplopoma fimbria. Next base: position 15,601,958 of record NC_072452.1, read on the forward strand.
AATGTTTTTATTAATAATCCAAAATCTTTTTTTCTTTGTAATCTTTTGTCAATTGTCTTATCATGTCAGCTCAATTTGTAAATTGGTTTAATTAACATATATAATCTCTTCATATGATTTGTATGCAAAGTCCTAATTTGTAAATTAGACTCATGTAAAAGACTCATGTAAAATACAAGTACCTCAGATTTGAACAGTACATTAGTAAATATACTTCGTTACATTATTAATATGGAATGAGAAAATAAATGGTTTTATTTTACAGACTCTTGATGTCCACTAAGCAAAAGTGATGAATACTGCCTATCTACCAACATTATTACACAATATGTGTAATATTTAAAACAAACTGATAGACTTGTTGCTTCTTTGCTTCTAGATACATGAAATAAAGTTTAAGTGGCAGTTGACTGTTGACAGTTTGTTTCAGTCATCTGATGTGAAAGGCCTCTGCTTGTGACTAAGATTGGACTCAGTGGTTTCACAGCTCTCAGTTCTATCAAAGGGGGGCTTGTTGCATAGGCTTCATGAGATCAGAATATCATCAACCACACCTTCTTTATGATGTCTTTTTTTTTTGTTACAGGGAAATGTTGGTAAGAACCCGATAAACTTTGGGAGGACATTCAACACATTTAAAGGACAGAGACTGCAGACCTGAGCCAAGCTGAGCCAGTACGATCCTTTTGAATGCCACTTCACTCTCATCTTTTAAAACATGCTTATAATGCGGTTGCATTTACTTTTTGAGTTTTTATTGTATGTTGTTTTTATATCGGTGTTTTTTCAGCTGTTCCTGGTAATCCCTGTCCTAATCTACTTTTCAAGAAGTTCTTTCCTTCTTTGTTGTTTGTCGAAGTTTAGACTTCATGGATCAACAAAGTAATTTGCGTCAAGGAGATGATGGAGAGACGGCAGCCCTCATTGGCCAATCAGTGCTGGGGCTCCGGGATTCTGTCGTTATGATGATCTCACACGCCCGTCAGAGAGTTATACAGGGATTCATGCTGTTCTCTATCGTCATCCTGCTCCTCTTGATCGCCACCTTTTTATACGGCAGCTTCTACTACTCTTACATGCCCTTGGCGGCCTTTTCCGCACCTGTGCACTTTCACTACAGGTGTGTATGTGAAGTTGTACACAGACTGTATAGTTACTGATTGTTTGATTCTTGCTTTCCTCTTTTTAATCTTACTCAATCATTCACATTGTTGTATGCAGGACAGACTGTGAATCTCCTGCCTCTTTTATGTGCTCTTATCCAGTGGCCAACATCTCTCTGATGAGGAATAAGAAACATGTATGTATGTGTGCATCTACCTCTGTATCTACTGTGTGTATCAATCTATACTTCCACAAGTGCAATCGTTTTAAAATGTGTGTTCAGGTGCTGACATTCGGCCAGGCCTATAAGATGTCTCTGCAGCTGGAGTTGCCTGATTCTCTGACCAATCAGGAGCTGGGGATGTTCATGATTAGGACAACCTGTTTCTCTCGGAACGGAGGGCAAGTTACCTCCTCTGCTCGCTCTGTGGGTTTGTTGATTTGTTCAGCTTTCCAGTGCTTCATTACTAAAGCCTGCAAACTCCCAATGATTCACGTTTGCATTGCTGTGTGTTTCTCAGGCAAGACAGCAGCTGTCCGCCTCCAGCTCTCGCTTTGTGAGTACAGCGCTTACGAACAATAACATTTAATCACACAGCCTGGTCAGAGCCAGATTGGGGCTGCTTATGCTTGCTGCCACACAAGGTGATATCAGTGCTTAGGTGATGGAGACGACAGGAAAAACACATGAACTAATGACTGATACAACAAATACATATTTGGAGTAAAGATCTTCCATGTGTAAAGAATGCCATCATTAATTAAAATTATTTTATTAAACACAGAGTGATCAAAAAAGAAAAGCATGTACATTGTGATGCAATCGAGTGCAACAGTCCTCTAATAAATACCTCCTTTGAGGCCTGACATCATATAAGTAAAGTGTTGATATGGTACTTTTTCACACTCTATTTTGTGATGTATTTAACATTAAATCATAAAATGTTTGAATATATAGCCTACTAATCAGCCTTTTTGTGACATGCACTGCTACAAGCCTCAAAGTTTACTTACTTACTTAAAACTGAGTCAACACAAGAAAAATGTTTTTGGTTTAAAGAAAAACTGAACTTTGCAGAACTATTGAAGTGCACCCCATAAGGTAGTCCACTGAGATCAGCTTTTGTTATTGATCATTAAACTGAGCACACAACCGAATCATTGAGTTATAGAAGGTAAAGCTTTTGCATCCATGACAACATCAATCATCCTTTTCTAAATGTTCTTCATGACATCATTGAAAACACCTTCTGGGGACATCGTGCATTTGTAAAGAACTAGCAGATTAATGGGGAAGACTGAAATTAATACTTCAGATGTATATGTCTGTGTGATTACGTTGTCCTGCTGTTGTCAGAGTATGCTGCGATACCGCTCAAACCTGCTGAGGTACCTGGGAACGCTGCTGTTCTTCCCGGCCTTTATAACCGGAGTCACCGAGCAGAAACAAGTGCTGGAGGTGGAGCTCTTCTCAGACTTCACCGACGACCCTGTGAGTCAAGCATTACTTTGTGAATGTGTCAGCATGTGTTGATGTGCATAGACAGCAAGCACGTATTTTGTTGAAGTCTACCTCATAGATTTGTCTTCATGTTCACAGTATGTCCCCTCGATGACGGCTGTCATTGAGATCCTGTCCAACAAGGTGCAGATCTACTCATCTCAGCTCTATATTCATGCTCACTTCACTGGTATGAGGTAAGATGTGTACACCATGATTTATAACAGATCATGCAGATGATTTTGAAACAAGAAAAAAATCAATATTCTTTAAATCTACAGCACATAATGAGGCTGCAATAGAATTTCAAACCAAAATAAAAACAAGAAAATCTATCATCTTTTGTATCACCTTGTGATTACAGATGCAAATTTGGGCTAATTTTGGCATTTTTTTATTCCATGATCATATCTTTTCTCAAATAAACTAAAGTAAAGACAAATATTTATCCACCAACAGCAGCCCCATTAGATCAAAAATGCAAGATTCTTCATTGGAAAAACGCTCTCTCTTATGTCTATACATACACTTACAGCCCACAGTGGAGTAAATGCAGAATGTTCAAATGTTTTCTCTGTGATTCTCTGAAGGGAAACTAAATAACCTACTGGCATATGAGTAAGAGTCAAACTTAGATAAAGTTGGATAACAGCAGAATTTTTAGCATCAATTTATAATTACTCTCTTTGTTTTTCTATTTCAGATACTTGTTGTTCAACTTCCCTCTCCTATCAGCCATGCTGGGTGTGTTCAGTAACTTCATCTTCCTCAGTGTCGCCTTCGTCTTCTGCTACGTGAGGCTGCTGCTGAAAGTAGATTGGGGACCACAGCAGGTGAGAGGAGAGGCCCATTACGGCCAACAATGTTTAACTGCAGCTGCAGGGCTGCACGCTTCATTAGTTTGATGTTGAAGTGAGTGTGAATTATTACCAGATTCCTCTCAGGTGTTGTAGCTCAGACTCAACAAGCTCTGAGAGCTTGTTTCCTCATCTTGTTACAGCTCGGAACAGATGGACTGCTGTCAGATAGGGACAAGAACACAAACAACAACCAAGAAGAGGATGAGAAAGATGCTGCTGCAGGTGAAAAAACACAGGCACAGAGACTGTCAGAGTTTTTATAAATAATTTACATCAGTAATGTTATACTGACTACAAAAATAAAATAACAAATTCCTTCTCAGGCACCGCAGACCTGATGTCCCATTCAGATGACCCCCACAAATCTGAGTGAGGCGCCATCCTTTTACACCAACACAGAGATGTAGAACACAGTTCACTGTCAGATGTTCAGAGACATTTGAGACCAATATTACAGGAGCCATTACAAGATGTAAGGATGAAGATTTAAGAGAGATTCATGGTTGAAAATGACCAAGAACGCACATACACACCTCTGAGCTTCCCTGCTTTAGCTGTAGATGGTTATGCTCCTACATCATGTCATCTGTGTTTTAGTATCAGAATCAGGTTTATTGCCAAGTAGGTTTTCGCATGCAAGGAATTTGCCTTAATATAGCAAGAAAAAATGAAAGCTAAAAGAAAGTTCGGCAGCAATTAAGGCATAAATAAAATACTAACTGTTTTCTCATAGGGTTTTGCTTTAATGTTTATGATTTATGGGATTGACTCACCCGTCAATCGTCACTTCGTACAAATCTTTCATTGTCAGTGTGTTTTAAATACTCTGCACTTCATTGCTGTTACTCTGGTGTAGTAAATAAATACGTAAGACATTAGGAAATTAATAAACATATGAAAAGACAGAAGATGTAAGGTAACCATGAAACTGTGAAATAATCAGATAAATTCATAAATTGTTATAACTCTTATTAAATCCCATCAGTTTGTGCTTTAAACCTGTATGTTGAAATGTTCTTCCAAATGTAAAATTATGATTTAAGTATGTAAGGCAACTTGTGTAACTATTTCTATTATCCAAAATGTCTTTAAATGGTTTATTTTAAGCCAAAGTATGTTGCACTTGGCTGAAAATAAAGTACTTTCTGTTAAACTGCTGCAATAAAACCTCTGAAAAATGTTTATCAGACTACTTGTCTAATTTTTGGTGTGGTCAGAAAACCCTTCCCCAAAACTGTTAATCAGGTGTCCTCCCTCCAAATAGGAGTGTATACTTTGTTACCTTCCTATTTGGAGGGAGGACACGTTACTCTATTTCCAGCCTGTTATCGTACAAAGCGTGTCATTCCTGGATGTCCTCTCGAAGCTTTGGAAACATGACATCACTGCATGCAAAATATGGCACCAGCAGGGAGAATGAGTAAGTGAGGTAGCTCTCTGACAGACACAGAGCTGTCTAACAGGTGGAAGACACAGTAAGGTAAGTTCGACACATATGATCATCTGTAGTTTTATATTCCCATGTGTCATTTGAAGAAAGCTTAAAAATATAGCTTACAGAATAGTCAAAACATTTTCTCAAACAAATTCAAACCTGTGCAAACATTTTCAAACTGGTAAACATTTCCCTGTTTCGTTCAAGCACATGTGTTCATGGAGTAGATACGCGAAGATGGACACGACAGATGGTAACCACATGGAGGAGATCGAGATGGAGACGGAGAGCAAGCAAACTATGGATAATGACTTTTCTGCCATGCTATCACAGGACATGCACCAACATATGACAATCAGTGAAAAGCCTTCCAGCAGCGGCAAGAGGGTCAGAGTGAGATCCAGACCCAGACTGAAGTCCACAAAAAGTTTCCCACCTTACAGTCAGTGTATAGGTGGACTCGGAGAGGACAGGGAGGGGGACAAGGAGCTCAATTCAGGATCAAGTGATGTGACAATGGAAAACAGGAATGAGGTTGCTCAAGGCACAGAGAGAAAAGAGGATTTTGAATTTAACGCAAGATGTGCAAGGGATGAGGTGAAGGCAAAATGGAGGATGAGGAGGAAGGAGAGGCTATGGGGGAGCCATGAAGTGGATGCAGACGGATGGGAGAGGGTGGGATGGAGCGGGAAGAGAAGCGTAGAAGAGAGTGGAAGAGAGAGGGAGTGTGGGCTTCCCCAAAACAGCGAGTGGAAACACTGGAGAGGTAGAAACTCCAGTTTTGAGATAGACAGAAAAGAAGAGGAGGATGAAGAGAGGAATAGGTCTCCTGTTGCAGCAGCAGAGGAAGAGAACAAGGAGAGAGGGGAGACCCCAGAGGAGGAGGATGGAGAAGCAGAGGAGTTGCCGAGAATGAGAGAGGGCTCCACACCACATCCAATCCTCTCCAAGCTTTTGCAATCCTCCTCCAACTCCTCCAGCTCCTCCGTCAACTTCTCCTCAGCAGACAGCGATGAAGTCTTCAGCGAAGGAGAGGATGTTGGCTCAAAGAGGAGGGCGTTCAGGAAGGTGAGAATGGATGGATGCAGTTTGAAACTTCATTTATTATTTTTTTGGTGCGCCAGTCTGGCATCACGCCTGTGCCTCTGGCTGCTCCAGTTTTCCACAGAAGAGGCTTACTAAAACTGTGTTTCTTAACTGTTCTTTGCACCTGTGGCCGTGGTAAATTTGCATCGGCTTGAAAGAGGACTTTGACAAGGTCAGATTTGAATGGCGTTTGCATACCTGGCTGCTGCTGCTGCTGCAGATATGAAAGTAGATGGGAGCAGTGACAGGAGGAGAGGGAGTAGACTTTCTGTCTAAAGATATAATAGGCAAGTTGTTATTATATTATAAAAGAAAAATAGGCATCTTCCAAACATTTCATTTACAGACATCTGCAATTTGAAGTATTAAGTATTAAATATCACATCATACAGACATTACTACAAGCTTGTCATTTTGTAGCAGTGCCTCTACTGAGCATGCTCAGGTCTGCTTTAGCGTCACTTGTTTTTTTGTTTTTTCGTGCTTGTGACTCGTAGTGGCTGTTTTGTCTATATACAAAACAGATCTTAACTGTCAGAGGTATGCGCTGTTTTTAACACCAAATGCACTGATAACAGTTTTTGACATGCACAGAGGACTTAGAAGGTGTTTATACTGTATAATGTTTCCTAACTAATGTCACACTATCAGAGATATATTCTCAGTGGGTGGTGGGCTTTAATGATGTACTATGTCCAAATAAATAGTCATGCTTCAGCCGCTCGATTGGCCATTTTCACGGCTAACATTCTAACATCTCACTGTAGTAAAAGCACCGACGTGAATAGTAAAATGAATGATGGCTGAATTTAATTTAGCTGTTTCTGTTTCCTTGTCTTGTGCATGCTGCCTCACTGTCACACTGTTATGGTTTTAATGGGACACTTGGATAGAACAAAGCCGTTAATGTTTTTAGTAACACCTGATCTTTTCCTGCATTTTAAAGTCAAAAGGCCTATTAAGGCCTGGAAAATGGGTTTAGCAGACAAAAAAACCCAACAAAGAACCCCTTAGACATGGGAACTCCAAACTCCTGAGCATCAGCCTACATAAGGAGGTGGTTGTGTCTTTAAATAGTTCACAGCTGTCACCTCACGGCAACAAGGCCCCCAGTTTAACCCCACTTGCTAGCTGGGGCTTTTCCACTTGCATACATGCAGATGCTCAAGTTTAGGTGAATTCTAGATAGCTTGCAGGTGAATAAGTGTCTCTGTATGCTCTTTAAAAACAATGCACAATGAATATTCGCCTTGCATATGTACATCAACATTATCTGCTCTTCTTCTGTGTCTCAGTGCCGCTCCTGGAAAACCTACCTGACCATGATGAACTGGTCGCTAGGGCGGCAGAGCTCCTGGGTCCAGCTGGCTGGACATCAAGGCACGTTCATCCAAAACAGACTCAGCAACTACAGTGATCACAACAACACTAAAATTAAAACTACATTCACTTATATTATTGCGTGTATCTCTACACTACAGCATGCTGGATATAGCTAACATACGTACATATCACTGATGTGTTACAACGTTTTATCTCCAGATGGTCCAACTTTTCAGAAACTAAGAAAAACAGTCTTTGTTTTAGTTTGATAACCACAAACTCTGAGTTTATTCAGTGTTAGGACACATTTCATGAAGTCAAGAATCTTTGAGTTAAGGATTGTTATCTCATAGAATACATAGACCTGATTGTTCACTCATGTTCAAGGGGGAAAATCACAAAATTTATGATGATATCTGCCTTCTTGTTTTATTACACCTGTGCATAGCTAATTATTCTACCTGTTTTCCCTGCCTCACTGCTGGCAGGTACCTTCAAGCTGAGTGACGGAGGAGAGGTGTTGAAACTGTACAGTGAAGTTGAGGCAAAGTGCCTGGACTGCCTGATGCGAGACGCGCTGAGACCATTTGTCCCGCAGTACCATGGCATGGTCACCAAGGGGGAAGACTGCTACATCCGCCTGGAGGACCTGCTGAGCGGCCTGAGGAAACCTGTCATCATGGACTGCAAGATGGGAGTCAGGTAGGTTTGAGAGCAATTCTTTATTTCTACCAGAGGAAACCAGACCAGTCCTGCGGGCGCATACAGTAAGAAACATTGTGGAAATTAGTGTAGTTATGATTAGGAGGGGCCGAGTTGTAAAATCAGTGTGTTTATGTACAACATGAGAGTTTCCTTCTCAGGACGTACCAGGAGGAGGAGCTGACCAAAGCCCGGACTAAAGTCACCCTGCGGAGTGACATGTACCAGAAGATGGTGAATATAGACCCGTCTGCTCCATCAGCGGAGGAACACGCACAGAGAGGAGTGACCAAGTGTCGGTACTTGAGGTGGAGGGATACGACCAGTTCTACATCCACACTGGGCTTCAGGATAGAAGGCATCATGGTAGGAGTGAAGGCCAATAAAATCACTGCACAACTCAAAAGGACCATTCATCTGTTTAATTCTCAACAAGTTCTCAAACGTGCCGTGTCTGTGCTGTTGTGTTGCTTCTCTGTGAGTCAGATGGAGGACGGCAGCGTCCAACGGGACTTCAGGAAAATTCTGACTTTAGCTCAGGTCACGGAGGCGTTGCTCTTCTTCACCAAGAGTCAGCTGGAAATCCTGGTCAGTTTTATCTCTGTTATGAAAACACTAGTTACACTACTCTTCCTTTAGAAAACATATCCTGAATCCTAAATCATCTAATTATTAGCAAAAAAACAAACCTAGAATAAAATCAAGGAATCAATCACTAAAAAAATGATGATTTAACGTGATGAAAACAGACTCAAAAACTAAAATCTAATAAAAACTAGATATTTTTTCAGTTTATGTCTGTCTCAAGTAGTCACCCTTGTGGGTGAAGTGAAAACATGATCGAACCATATTCAGCGTCAATAAATAATCAATGCACTGATGCCTGCTATGAATATCTAGAGACAGCTAAAGTTTACCTCAACACAATGGCCCTATGGAGGCCAGTGTCTTTAAATGTTTTTAATTAAGACTGAATAAAAGACTAAACCAACATTAAGCATTTATGAAGAAAAAAGATTACACTGGCAAATAAGTGAAAACAGAAAATAACTGAAATAGAAATTTCTAAATAAAACTAAAACTTAAAAAGTTGCAAGTCCTCTAATTTTCCTCCTTTCTTTCTCTAATCATTGCTACTGACTTCCTGCCATTTCTGTATTTGGTGTCCATTCTCAGTTTATAAAATTAATATTTTACCCTGTGATCTGTGTACTAATTGTTGAGGCTAAACCACAACTCTGATCACCTGTGCCTTCAGAAGGCGTTCCACTCCAGACTCCTGGCCCTGAGTGATGCACTGAAGAATTCATTCTTTTTCAGGACCCATGAGGTTGGTTTACAAAGAGACAAATCTTTTCTTGCTTAATTCTGCTTGAAATCATATTAAAACCCCATTGAACCCAGAGGTCTCTTTGCTGATATTATCTATATGTTTGACCTGACCAGGTGATTGGCAGCTCGCTTCTCTTTGTCCACGACCAAAACAGCAAGGCCAGCGTGTGGATGATAGACTTTGGGAAGACGACCCCGTTGCCTGAGAACAGCCAGCTCCGACACAACGTCCCGTGGGCTGAGGGGAGCAGAGAGGACGGCTATCTCATCGGTCTGACCTCCCTCATCTCGTCTCTGAGCCAGGCCATCAGTGCAGCCTCCTGGCAGCAGGAGGACGGCTGTGGAGAAGAAAAGAGTGTTGCATGAGACTACCCTATATATAAAACACTCAAATTCAGGATCAGGTGGACATAAGGACTGCTGTTACACTTTGAACTGTTGCCTCATTTCATTTACTAGCAGAGGCGAAAGTATAGGATTTGTTTGTGGGGAATCTGTCTTCATAGGCTGAGAAAGAGCAACGATAACGGTATGAATCAGCTAAAATCTGAGATGTGGTCATCCTGCAAGTGTACATCTGGCATGTACATACTGTTACAGTGGTGACAGTTTTTTATTAAAAAAATCTTTCTTCTTTACTACTCCCTTGTTTATTTCATATTGGACCAAAACTACATTTCTCAGAAATCTTGTCTGTGTTGCAAAACATGCTGAGGTTATTTGTTTACAGCAATTAGGAAACTCCATATGGACATCTGGCTAAACAGCCTAAAGTTCTATAAGTCAGTCGATCTTAAAAATAATAACAATACTTAATCAAAGAAACTATTTAAATAGATGTTGTAATATTACTATGAGGGATTTGAATTTTTTCCACATGATGCAGCCAAAATGTAATTTTTTTCAGGTCTTACGTTTATTGTTACCTTTTTGTAAGTGAATGCTTAGACAAAAGCATCAAAGCCTTAACTTTTATAGCCATGCCCTAAACAAAGGAATAAAAAGGTGATGGTAATGGGGGTGGGGATGGTGGTGTGAAGAAGTCTTCAGGATCTTCAAGACAATGGTGTTTTTCAATAATCCAGACACTCTTTTCAATGTCAAAGAAATACATAGGATCTTTTTAATGCAATCATATATTTACTGTGTAATTATATGATTGCATTATAGAGTAATACAGTCAAGTGAGGAGGGCTGGTCTATGGTTGTTGCACTTATTGTATTCGTATCAGTTCATTGCACTTATTGTATTCGTATTCGTTAACTGCACTTATCCTATTCGTAGTAGTTTGTAGCACTTATTGTATTCGTATTAGTCTGTTGCAATTATTGTTTTCGTAGTAATTTGCTTCTGCACTATACTTTTGCTCTGGTTTATGCTCTTAGATGCTTGTTTAAGAAAGGAGATGCACTTATGACTTCTGGTGACTAGTAGTTCTCTTGAATACCTATGTTGAATACACTTCCTGTAAGTCGCTTTGGATAAAAGCGTCTGCTAAATGACTGTAATGTAATGTAATATGGAGAGGCACACTGGATTATACTCCCTAGAGTGTTCACTTATTTAGCTGTGCATTTAAATCAAAACAAAACAAATTGAAGAATGCTGCTTTGTTGCCACTCACACATGCACACCGGTTCCAGACAAAACAACCAAGATTTATTTGCATGAAAAGAGCTTATTAGCGTCATAAACTCAGTTGCCAATTTTTACACCTCGCAGTTAAACCCACCCCTGCAACAACAAAAAAGAATCCTAGTTTTGTTAAGTTTACAATCCTTTTCGTTGTTTTACCGAGCTGTTAATTCAACTTTGAGGTCATTTTGGAGACTTTTCTTTGCAGCTGATGTGTTTTAAGCGGGTGTTTCTAATTTCCTGTCCACCCTGTTTATACCAATGAGGGTAGAAACAAATGTTAGTCACACCTCTCAGTTTATTGCAACCACAAACTTCACCATAAGGCTGATTCAACACCTTTCAAAAACACTTTTACAGACAGTATAACCCTCATAAAGAAACCATTTAATGAATTGCTGTTGTTTTAATTAGATTGGAATTTATAAACTGTCAACTGTAGCTACATTTTAAGAAGCACAGAAGTTTTCTTTCCCCCCATATCCATGTAAATTACCCTGGTTACAGTGAGCTCCACTGTGTTGGAAACTGTCCACCAGGTGGCGCTATGCTGTTGGTCGTGTTGCAGAAAAGGTGAGCGGGATCGTCGGAGAGACACCAGCAGGGACTGAAGACAGCAGTCAGAGGTGATTGTTTCCCACATTATCACGGGGAATATTAGAGAAGGAACTTAATTGGTAAACATGTGCAATAGTCTGTGAGTTAGTGCCAACAACTACTTGATCAGGCTTTACGCACGGCTACCTCTCAACCGTGTTGGGTGAAGTTTTTTTTTGTTTGTAATGTCTTGTTTTATGAGCAAGTGTTGATTCTCACAGTCCTACAGATGGCAGACCTTGAGGAGTTTCCGCGGATGGATCGTGTGTCTTTGTCTAAGAGAAAATACCCAAACCTGGCTGTGGAGACACGTGTGTTGAATGATGGTAAGTGGGCATTGATTAGGCCTCCATCCAAGTTCACGAGCCCTTTTAGCCTATGTGTATCTATATTTATATATGTGTGTATATATAAAATAAACATCAACAGTTACACCTCTGATGGGGATACAATTTTTCATATTTGAAAATAAATAAAGTTTGATTAGCCTGATGCTGCAGAGCCCAAATGGAGCTTCGCAGCAGACATTTTGGCTTGTTATAGTAGGAAACGCACATGTGAAGTTGTTGATGGCATTCAGGATGGCTGAGATACATTACTAGTCTAAGGTAGAGCCAGCATGCACAAAAGCAGGGCCCTCCCCTCAGGAGAGTGTGGCCTTCACTGATGTTTTTTAAATGCACCTGTGCTTTTTCTACTGTGACATGTCAAAATGGCTGCTGAGAAAAAGGTCTGTGCCTGCATCACAGTAGCATAATATAGTGGGCTTATGGATTGGAGATACAATGACTGAAGCCTCAGTCAGCAGCTACAGTAATGGGGAGATCACAAACACCTGTTCATGACAGCAGTTGTCAACACAAAAAAAAAGTTTATTCGAAGAGGCATCATTTAATGTGTGGAAATGAGTTGGATTAAAAAAAAAAAGTATATTTGTGGAATTCGGAAACACCAGTAGCCTATTTTTCCACAACTACACAAAACAATACGACCATTTCTGGTTTTATTCGAATTTTGCATCAAGAGTTTAGGTGAATGTATTTAAAACATAAAGACAACAAAGTGCTGCTTGTATTGCTGCTTTGTTGAAGCCTCATGTACAATTACTTTGGAATTATCTAAGAAATAGTATTGAAAATAATTAAAACCCAAATGCTAAAGCATATTATCTAAAATATTTTTTTTAATGTCCTATTCTCAATTTAATGACATATGCACATGTATTATTATTTAAATTAAAGAGACTCAATATATATTCCAAATTCAAAGATTAACATATTTTAAGTGAGAGATTTGAATGACTTTGCTATTGATATGGAATTAACCAAATCAAATAAATTATAATTAAATGTACATTGCATTATGTTAGTACAGTGTAGGCTTATATGAGGTGGCCTCTGAGTGTCCATGTGACTGATTTGAAGATGATCTGCTGCACCGTTTCTTTCCCGCGCTGCTTTGCTGCCCCGGAAGTGAAACAGTTCACCGTTTGTACTTCCGCTCTCTTCTCCACAACGCGCAGCAGGAGTAGTTAGCTTAGCCACCGGCTAGTCGGACACACACACACTGCTCTCACGCCGTGCTCGTCTTTTGTGTTTCGTCCGACGCAGAGACTACTCTACATGTGATGTTGGATCTCTTCCCACAGACTGTACATTGTGTTTCGCTAAAGAGATAAACGAAGATCTGCTTCTATATTTTTGTTTTCACCAAAGGCTGTGTGTGTTTTTCATCTAAACTGCTGTATAAATATGGCGGACGGCGGACATTACTACAACGGTAAGACACCCTGTCCACTTCAGCGTTAACCTCACATCCTTTGTGCCACTTGTACCGTTTCCTTCAGACCGAGGGGACTTTATGGTGAGCAGGGAGGTCAGGAGCACTGGTAGCATGAACCTTCAAGGTAAAAGCATGTCTTTGCAGCCCACCACCCTGGAGATCTGATTGTTCCTTAATACACATAAGTATTTACCCAGTACGTCATTGTTACATGTGTCATTGTCATTATACAATGCCTGGAAGGAATTGTATTTAAACAAAGTACATTTAATAAAGTTACTGCAGGGTTTTTTTTCTGAGACGGTGGTAAGTGAAGGTGTGTGGGTTTTGTTTTATTAATTAATGTCTTTATACTTAAAGCAATAAGAGACATTGTGGCTCCATTCATTCACTCCCTATGTCTAACAGTACATTTTTATTATTTTTACTCTAAATCTGTTTTTATATGCCAATAGAATGGTATCGTATGACTGATTGGACTTAAAGTTTTCTGTTTGACTGTATGTTTGTGGTATGATATGTAAGTCCAAACTCATTTGAACTCCCTTTCGCAGAGCATGACGATAGAACTGCACCACAATTTCGCAACCGTAAAGGCAAAGGCTCCCACAAGGGTCGGTCGTATGACAGGTCCCGCAGAGACCGCCAAAGGGGCGGCCACGCCGGGGGCTTTGGAGGTCCTGGGCCACGGTCTAGGCTTGACGATACCGATATAGATGTGACTATGAGTGACAGCTCTCAGGACAACAGCTCCCAGAACAGATTGTAAGTGTGGCTGACTCACTGAGCCAGTGTTTTTTGGATACACTTAAACAATAGTTAAACATTGTACTCCGATATATTTGTTAGAGTAGGACTCATTGATAAAATCAGAAAATAGCACTTGCTTTATTAAGAGGGCTTTAAGAATTGTGTCAAGAGTGTAAGCCGAAAGAAACTTTTAAGAATAATGAAAAGACTTTATGTGACCCACAAACACCAAGACCTGAATTCATTCATGTGGATCCGTTTCAACCACATGTAGACATACACATAGTCGGTCACAGGAAGAGAAAGTAAAAGGAGTCTTCCTATTTTCACATTGGGTTCCCCAAGCTGCTTTCAGAATATGAAAGCACTGTATGTCATCTACCTGCTCGAAAAGTGCACCTGGAAAAACTGAAAGTAAATTTAGCTCAATTTAGTACTTTGTATGACTGTTGTATCACTGTTTTCTTAGGGCTGTTTTAGTTGAATTTAGTTTAACCTAGTTAGGTGAGAAACATTGAAAGTAAACACAACAATTTAGGTCTGGCAGAAGGAAGATTGTTTCAATATACAACCTTTTTTTTTTTTTTTTTTTTTAAAGTGACCCCTATGCAAGACCTTTAAGGAAAGGAGATGGACGCTTTGACAGAGACAGGCGACAAGGCAAAGGGAGAGGAGGAGGTGGTGGCTTTAGAGGAGGAGACAGAGGTGGTGGCGGCAATGGAGCAGGGAGGAGCCGTTCAGGCTGGTACAAAGTAACGGTGCGTATTGCAACAGTTTCTACAGAACATCAATGCTTTTAATATGTAACCTGAAAAGGAGCTCATATTTGGCATCATCTCTGTGACAGATACCCCATGGAAGAAAATATGACAAGAAATGGTTATTGTCTGCTCTTCAGAACATCTGTACGACTCAATACACACCTGTGCAGGTGAGGTTCAGCGCTGTCTTACCAATTGGAAACTAATTGATTTTAAAAAAGGCAGATTTTTTTTTTGTGCCTTTTTTCTTTTTCTTTATTTTTTTTTTATAAATGCACACGTGTTTTACAATCTGATAACAATGATAGTTATTTGTGCTTTTTTTATTTACTTTTTTATTCTTGCCTGCTGGTAAAAACGATACATGTATCTCCAGTCCCAATTTCGAGGTTATTGATAAACTGAATATTTTAAGGAAATAGTGGTTGTGGACATCATTTGTACTTATATGAATTCTGTCACTTTCTCCCCCGTCTGTACAGTACCATGTTGACCATAACAGGGTCCATTTCTATGTGGATGATTCCGCTGCTGCCACTGCTTTGCACAAATGTTCTCACAAGATCACAGACACAGACGGCTATAAGGTATGCTGGGTTATTAATAATAATCTCACTCTTATTAAGAGAAGTCTTTTAAAGTCTGTTATCCTTAATTACCAGTCCTCTCATATGTAACATCCTACACTGATAATAATGGCCAATAACCATAAATCACACTTAAAGGTACTCAACATGAAATTCAGAGCCTATCTTAATAGCCTATCTAACTACACTGAACGTGAAAACAACGGCGTATTGTGCTATGAATATCGTATAGAGGAGCTTAAATCTAATATTGATGTGTACAATAAATCTATATTTACTATCTTCCATCATGCAATGTGATTTTTCTTTCTTCAAGGTGGAAGTGCACGTCAACCCCAGCGCTCCACCATCCTTCCTCCTTGCTGACCTGAAGCCTGAACACTTGGAGCACCTGAGGGTGAGCTTGAGGAAGTAACGTACTATAGGGGCCGAGAAATTTTTGGATGACTAAAATTTTGAATCTCTGTATATATTGTGGCTTATGAAGCAAAATACATGAGTTAAAAAGTAGATTGAAATTTATAAGAAAAAAATGAAGATTGAGTGCGGTTCATTTACATGGTTGCACTTAAGTAACCAGGGTATGACTCACTTTACTCTTGACATGACGGAAGTGAAGAGGGGTTTTGGAACTTAAGTATTTTGGTTTGAATTTTCAAAGGAATTTTCAAATAATTAATTGTTATTCATGTTTTAGTTGGCTTTGTCCTATTCCCTGCCTTCTTAACCAATTAAAGTAAATAAGAAGAACACATTTTCTGCCGTTTTAATGAGGCCTCTCATGTTGTCTGCTCTTTATCTTTCACAGCAATGCATGGCAAAACGTTTTGATGGCTCCCAGCAAGCACTGGACTTGAACAACATCCGAACAGACCCAGGTGATAATACTCTCCTCATCCCTTTCACACTCAAATCATATGTATGATGTATAGAAAACAGATTCAAGCAGAGGCAATCCATACCAGGCTAATTGCTACACGTTAAGTACAATGTTTTTGTTTTTTTTTACAATTTAGGATGCAATTGATTGTACAGACATTTTTTATTACCTTTCTATCACTGAAGAAATATTTTCCAATGTTTGTGTTGTGTTTTTATAGCTAATTTTATTTTATGTGACAGACCTGGCTTCCCAAAACATTGAAGTCACCTTGAATAGGAAGACAAACATGGAAGCTGTCATCAAGATCATTGAAGAAAACATTCCAGAGGTAAATTTAACACAGCTGATATTTTTTGATATTGTTTACTTTTAAATAAGTAACCAACTATTTTCTGTTGTCATAATGGAGGTGCTCATTGTTTCTGCTTTTGATTAAGTGATGGGTCAAACTGAATGTGCTAACACATCTCTCTGTCTGTCCAGCTGACTGGCTTGAACCTCAGCAACAACCGCATTCACAAACTGGATGAACTCACTGATTTGGTTTCCAAGGTGCCTAATCTGAAGACCCTCAACCTTTCCCACAATGAGGTGAGACTGGCTGCTCAGTGGATTGAGCGAATAATGACCAGGCCCTTGAGCTGGTTTATATTTAAAACCTCTTCTCCCACCAACATGTTCTGTTTCTGTCTGCTCGTCCAGCTGAAGTCAGAACGGGAGCTGGACAAGGTGAAAGGCCTGAAGCTGGTGGAGCTGTGGCTGAACAGGAACCCTCTGTGTGACGCCTTCAAGGATCAGGCCTCATACATCAGGTCAGTCAGCTATTTCGGGGGATAAGGGGAGAAGATTTAATGGATAAGACACAGTGGTGTGTCTGTTCGTGTGCAAGTCTGGGTGTCCAGGAGTCTTTCCTGTATGACGAGTATGCATCTGCCTGCTACAACAGAAGATCAAGCAAGCCTTTGTTTGCACGTGTGTGGGTGTGTAATGTTCCTGTACAATTACTGACACCATCTCTCCAGCAGTCAAGGAAGAATTTTTGGAGAGCAGAGCCAGCTGACATTAACCATTTAACTTCCTGTATTTTTGTAAACTTGTGCAGAGAGAGACATTTAAAAAAGAAACATGCAAATGATTCTACTCTTTTTGGTTGTTTCACACATTTCCTCCCACTTGATGATTAACATTTTATTTTCACACTGTAAACTAAACATTTCTTACTTTCAAAAGTTGCTGAGAGGACATCAATCCATGACGCACCTCCACATTGTTTCCCTTTCAGCTTGCTTAAACTCTCCACAGTTTGAACAGCCATCCTCTCTCTGCCAGTTATTCAGCTTCTCTGTGGGACAATTTTCAAGCTTTGTTTAATTTTATGGTTCTTGGTGATGCTGTACACAGCACTCCCCTGCTGAAATCCTGTTTATCTACCCCATAAACTTCTGCAAAACACAATTGCATTGCTGCTGATGCATAGCTCTGAGAATAAGCACTTGGAAAAAAAAAAAAAAAAAAAAAAGACGTTCAGCTTGACAACCTTTTGAATACATTCACTGTGAACTGCTTCCAACAAATATGAATCCACAACAAACTTGAGCGGTACTGTATAACAGTTTAGGTTTTTATTGGTGAGAGGGCAATCGACAGTTGTCTTGACAAATGTTTGGATGAAACAAAGAAAATCTACAGCTAATGATTTCCCCTCCCCTCTTAGCACACTTGCCCACTCTGCCCCCTGTAAAAGGCGAGTATGGAAGGCTGGATAGCCCATGACGGGTAAGATCCCACTTTGAAACCCCGGGACAACCTAAGGCAGGCACAGTCACGATTACTCTGCCTTATACCCCATGAGCTCTGACTCGAAGAGAAGAAATTAAGAAGATGGGGCTCGACAGAAAAAGCTGTTGGGCTGAGGAGGAGTGGGATATGTGTCTGTCAATGACCAATGAAGGGCCGCAGAGAGAAAGCAGTCTGTCTCCTCCACTAAGTTGGTTCCATTTGGCCTAAAACGGGCCTCTGCTGTTCAGTGAATGAAGTGGAGAGTTTGGGTTGCCCTTAACTAACTTCTGAGCGAAATGTGCTCTGAACTGGAGATTGAAGTCCAGTTTTGCCTGAAATAAGTCAAATGAAAATATGTGAAAACACCTCCTCTTCCAGTGTCTGTCTGTGACCAGTACAAAAAGCTCAAAAATAAAGCAGAGAGCAGAATAGAGAATTATCACTCTAGTGCAATGCGCAATGATCTCCCAGTCCCTCTGTAACCAGCGGCGTGAGTCTAAATTATGCTTGAAAATGAAAATCTTACGACATGAAGACCCATCTCTTCAGAATCGATGGTGGCTTTGAGGTGCTTAACTGATAACTGCTCTGTGTGTGCAGCAGGGGAAGGAAATAGGATGAGTGGTGGGAGTGCTGCGTACAGCTCACTGCGAGGCCAGCTGTCCTTTAGGTTCACATCTGTTCTGAGGTTGTCTTTCTTTGCTGATACTCATGGGCGCAGAAACAACAACTCATTACTCACTTGCATAATGGGTGGTGATTGGCATGAATGTTACACTACTTTTGCTAGTGGTTTGTGTGAATTTTAACTGAATATCCTTTTCCCTAGATCTGGCGGTAACCACCTCTCTCCCAGAAGTGCATAATCGTTATTTCACTAGTTCAAAATGGATGTGTCTGCTGGTTTCAGTGCGTTCTGGTAGATTGTGGGTTTCTGCATGTTTTATGTGTGCGCTAGAAAACGTGTGCTTATATTGCTTCCCCGTGTCAGATCTGTGTATCTCCATATTGGGGGAGAGGGTGAGTATACCAACTGGTGAGTACACTTTGGGTTGGGAAAGTTGTCGAAGAGCACAGCATGAAGCTGAAGGAAGGATGATGTCATGATTGATAGTCCATCTGCAAATTTATTTTCTAATAAAAATGTTAAACCATTTGTGGCACTGGTTGAAGTCACACTTCATCCATTTACGTGTATCTATACATGACTGTATTCTCCCAAATAATGTTGACAGTTTATCAGCTTAAAATGGAAAACTGAAAGGCAGAAAATTATGTTAAATGGGTCAGCAGGTGTGACTGACAGTGCTTTCTACCTCAGTGAGCAGGATGTATTTGTGTAGTGAAGTTCGTGGTAATAACTATCCTGTTCTTGATCTTTGTTCCGTACCAGTGCTGTGCGGCAGCGGTTCCCCCGGCTTCTCAAACTGGTATGTCGACAAGTTAATCTCCTCACTTCATTTCTTTGCAATCATTGTCATTTAGATGCAGTCATATCACCAAAGAAATCAATACACAAATGCAGCAAAGTCTGCCAGTGATAATTTCTCTCTTTTGCACCTTAATTCATCTGTGGTTTCTTTTTAGGATGGTCATGACCTCCCTGCACCCATTGGATTTGATGTGGAAACGCCAACCATTATCCCCCCCTGCAAGGTAACTTGTGTTAGCTTGTGTAATTAATTGCAAATCTGCTCAAATTGACATTGATGATGTCTTCTGGAGTATGTCACAATCAGTGGAACCTCTCCAAGGTGTTATTTCATTAGTAAAACATTTCAGAAGTTTAAGCTGTGTTGTCCTCCTTAGATGAATGTACCTGACAAAGGTTATTTTCTTTTGACAATCCAGGGCAGCTGCTTTGGCTCTGATGAAATCAAGGTCCTCATCCTTCGGTTCTTGACACAGTGAGTTTCTACCTATTTTTTCTTTTTTTTTATTTTATTTTTTTTTTAATTTTTTTTTTATGAAGACAATCTTCTTGAAACAGTCTAGGGTAAATGTACTGGACACACAACACAAGAAACCCAAATCAAGTGATGTGTGACTGTGTTTCAGGTACTACAGTATATACGACTCTGGGGACAGACAGCCACTCCTGGATGCGTACCATGACGGAGCATCGTTATCCCTCACAACACCTTACACCACCCAGAACCCCTCCAGGTAAGAACAAAGACACTCACTTCTGTTTACATGTAGCAACACTGAATAACACATGAATGAATGGGATGGGAAGTTTTTAGTGTTACTTCAGATATAATTTTAGGAGGAATTAGTAATTAAGTAATTATGAACTCTTATCTGTATTTACAATGATTCCATCTGTCCCTCTGTCCTTGTTTTAGGAGCAGTCTCGGAGAGTACCACAAAGACACTCGAAACCTGAAGAGGATCAAAGACACCAGTGAGTTTACCCATCGAGCTCTTGACCTGTCACTGTGTCTGAATTGTTGAGTTTGAATGTTTCTGTGATTTGACAACATCCTCCTGATGTTGTCCTCTCTGAATGTTGCCTTTTTCAGCGGTGCGGTTTCGACTTCTGAAGCACACACGACTGAACGTGGTGGCTTTCCTCAACGAATTGCCCAAAACTCAGCACGACATTGCCTCCTTTACTGTGGACGTAAACACCTTCACGGTGAGATCATGTTTGTTCTGTCAGCCAGCACTTGTCATTTGCCTTTTTTCTCTCTGAATATTTTCTCAGTATTCATTCTGCAAAAATGTTTTCTTTTTTACAGAACACACTACTATCATTCACAGTGAGCGGTGTCTTCAAAGAAGGTGACTTGTTTGGTCATTGTGATTTCATATTTATATTTTTCCCTCATCCACTGCGAAGATGGTGTTGATTTTGTTGCTAATGTTTCTCATGTTGGTTTTGCAGTTGCTGTTGATGGTAAATCCCGAGAGTCCACCATGGCCTTCTCTCGAGTTTTCATCACAGTCCCAGCAGGGAATTCTGGGTAAGTTTCGCTCCCAGTGGTTTGAATCATCTTCCTGTTGTCCTTCATATTTTCCGTGAGGAAAGATCATAGTACTTAATAAGCAACAGCAGTTGAAGAACTTTTTAAAAATAAAGCTGTAAAGAACTAAACGGTGACATAAGTTATATAGTATGCATCTCAAAGTTAAAATTAAGTTAATTTTTTTCTGCATGTTACATGTTGCTACTGTTCTCAAGTTACAAATGATTTCAATGTTGCTCCTGTTTGCTGCAGACCTTAAGTAGTATATAAATCCAGTCAGATTACAGCTTGAATACAGTATAGTAGAGTGTAAATAATTTAGCATTCTTATTTTCTCCTTCACTCTAATAAAACCAGAGACCAGCATAAAACTGCATTAGAAAAATGACTAGACTCGAGTATTTAATTTCCCTTTTTTGGATGGTAATTATTTCCTGATGAAGACCAATAATGTTAAAACAGGTTTACAATTTAAAAATAATTGTCTAAAAATATTACATTTTAAAAAGGTAAAAGATTGTGTAGATGTTGCCAGTCTGATTCCTCATGTTTTGGCAGGCAGAGACTATCCTACAATAATACAACTGAATTTGTAGCTTTTCAGTATCCGAACAGTTGTACAACTTGGTTTTTTTACCTGGATGGTGGAAATGATAACCTACAAAACTAAAACATGTATAACACTTTCCACTCTCTTGTTATTAGTGGAGACAAACAAAAATCCCAGTTTATTAACAGAATTCAAAGACTGGAGTTAGTTCTTGCTTTAAGATTGTTTCACAGTAAAAAAAAAAAAGTTGAATTATTTTAGGATTAATGCTTCCATCTAGTTTTGCAGTCAGATAAATGTGATTTGTGTTGTAGTAGAGTGAGTACTGTATCACAAGGATTTTGAAAATGCAACTTGATATAAAACGACGCAGTTTAAAATTGCCTCTGTTTGAAAAGTGTTATACAAATCAAAGTGCCTTCCCTCAAGTCATGCATCTACTATTTTACTTCACCACCATGAGATATCTTATTTTCTGTCTACTCTGTTCCTCCTGTGCCACAGTCTGTGCATTGTGAACGACCAACTTTTCATCCGGATGGCCACAACAGAGGAGATCCGCCGAGCCTTCGTTGCTCCTGCCCCGACTCCATCTTCCAGCCCCGTCCCCACCCTCACTGCACCGCAGCAGGAGATGCTCACGGCCTTCTCGCTAAAGTCTGGCATGAATCTGGAATGGTCCCAAAAGTAAGTCTAGTTTTTTTTTTTATGCATATAAAATGTATTCCCTTAATTTAAGATAACTTAACCGTTATTCTCTGTTGCAGGTGTCTGATAGACAACGAGTGGGATTTCAACAGAGCGGCACAAGTTTTTACTCAGTTAAAGGTAATATGATAATTTATAGTTAGTCTCTACGCATTTCCATAAAGGTGTGATCATTTTTACAGCAAGGCCCTGAAATGCTTTCTCTTTTTTCTCTTTCCAGACGGATGGCAAGATCCCTGAAGTTGCATTCATAAAATGAATAGTTGAATCATACTTCTGTGAAATAAAATCTGCAGTTATTTTATTTATGTCTTTGTTTTATTAAAAATGTTTATCAAGCTTACTATTTTGTTTTCAAAGACAATTGTTGGACCTGAAGACGGATGTTATTAGACCATTTTTGGTTGATATTGTAACCTTAGTTTTTGTTAATTTGTATAGAAATCACTACATGTTTTCATAAGAATAAAGACATATAGCCAATGGTTTAACATGTTGATTTGTTGTATTGTGTTTAACAATAAACAACATTTTTGATACACAACTGATACATTTCACTTAAGCCACAATAAGAACAAAACATTGAGTTTGGAAGTTGTTTCTTGACCATGGTGAAAAGTAACTTCTAATACTAATTTCCTTTGGCTGAAGAAAACAATGACATACGGTTGAAGTTCCTGGAAAAAAGAATTCTAGTAGACATCAGTATAACAAAATCGTTATTTAATTAAGCTGCCCTTTCATTTCCAAAGGCTTAGTTACATACAATACCATTGCTTAATAAAAACTCATCACAGAAAGTAGTTAACACATGGAAGTATAAAATAATCGGTTGAAAATTTGGAATTATATTCTTCATACTTTTTTAATTAGATGTGTATATTGTCACCCATATTGTTATAAAACAATTTAAAGCTTGACAAACAAATCCAAAATAATTTGTATTTAAATCATAAAAAAATGTACATTTGAAAAATAAAAATACAAAATCGTGTAATATTTATTTTATTTACAATTTACAAAAAAATAACCTCACAAAGATGGCGCCTGGGAGGTGTCATGTGTCTCTTCCGGGTTTTTGCGCGTCATCACGTTGACGCGTGACGCAGGCACGTTCACCGTCCCATCAGTTGGCGTACGATAACAATAAACAACCCTGAAACAAGAGACAGACACCGACACAACCCGCGGCTCCACTTCGACACAAAACTGAAGTAAATATGAGCTGAGACGGACACAACCGGAGGAGAAACGTCTCGTCAATAACAGCAGTGTTGTCGGTGCTGACAAAGGACTTTATATTTTTCTGTGTGCAGACTCGAGCCGTCCTCTCCTTCCTTAGCCCTGTAGCTAGCTGTGGCTCATTCCTGCTTGTTTCTGCACACTGTGTGTTAGTCTGTTATGCAGTTATCAGCGGACTGTCGTCGCACTCGCTCTCCTCCGCCGACACTTCGCCCCCTCTCCCCGCTCACTCTGGCCCCATGTCTCGCTGGCTCTTCCCCTGGCCAGGCTCAATCAAGAAGCGGGCCTGTCGGTACCTCCTGCAGCACTACCTCGGCCACTTTCTGCAGGAGAGACTGAGCCTGGACCAGCTGGGCTTGGACCTGTACAACGGCAGCGGTGTCATCAAGGAGATCAACCTCGATGTGTGGGTGAGTAGGTGTCGGACGGCCACACTGTGTTTGTGTCGGGCTCGGGCACCCTTGACTGTTTCGCAACTGCACTCGAGTTCAACAACAATCTCAGACGTCATGCTCTCAGCCGAGCTCGCATTTCTTCGGGGAAATGCAGTTATAGGGAACCCATCACCATCTGTCCTGATTAACTGCACCTCTCTCTCTTAACATTCAGAATAGATACAGTACATCCCCCCCACCCCCTTCCCCCTGCCATGTTGGCTGCACGTTGCCTTATAAGTCTACACAAAGAATGATGATACAATATGAAACCAGTTAATTTGATTTCTTTCACTTTGTGTTTCTTACTGACTGCTTCCTCTCTGTCCTCCAGGCGGTGAATGAGCTCCTGGAGACTCTTGGGGCTCCTCTGGAGATAGCGGATGGCTTTGTGAGCAGCATAGCAGTGACCATCCCCTGGCAAGCTCTCCTGACGGACCACTGCACCTTAGAAGTTTCTGGTCTTCAGATAACATGTCGACCCAAGTACCGAACCAGTAAGCTCCCTGGAAAACAACTTCTTGAGTCAACCGGTTGGATTTCCTCTAAAGAATTCCCCTATCGACACTAAACTTGCATCAGGCAGCCACAGGTTGAGTGAGGGGATCTTTCAGATATTCTGAGATCGGCCCATTTAGTATGGTCCCAAATTATGATTATTGTAAAGACTAATTCGTCCCTGTTTTTATTAGTTTTCCTCAAACTGTTCCTGATGTAAAGCTGTTGTTATGCAGTCATTACATAGGTGTCCATTTGGTAAAATCTGATATTTAAGTGCTTTAGTAAATAATGTACACATCAGGATGAGAGTGAGGGTTGAGGCAAGATCATTTCACTACAAGTCCAGACCTTTAAATGCTTTTTTTATTCAAACACTGGTCTAACCCTATCAACTAAGCTGCTGATTATTTTCTAAATGAACTGATTCATGATTTTTCTTATTTGTTAGTATGTAAGAAAATAGTTAAAAGGGCTGGCATAATGAAATCGGTCGTTTTGTCGTAGCAACAGTCCAGAATGTCACTTAACTGTCATGAAGAAAAACAGTAGCTAATCCTCACATTTGAGTTATTGCTATTTTTGAACTGGATTGTTATTATTTAACAATTTTTTGCATTTTCGCTTAAAAAAAATAAACGAAACGATAAATGTCGATTATTTTAATAATTGATTTATTTCCTGACAATCTGTTAATCAACTAATCTTTTCTATAAAAAGCCAAGAAGGTGCAACCTGGATCTCGATGTGTAAAGTGTTAATTTCATATCACATACTAAGGAGTTTATTTATCTTTGACTTTAATGTATAGAGTGCATACAGACTCACTTACAGTATGTCTGACTTCTGTATGATTTTGTTTGCACTCAGGTGGGGGTTGGGACTCCCAAGGCTGGTCGTCAAGCATGACCTCCAGCATGCAGCTGGCTCAGGAGTGCCTGAAGGACCCCCCTGAGGCGTCCGAGGAGCCGCCTGCCCAGCTGGAGGGGCTTGAGATGTTTGCACAAACCATTGAGACAGGTGAGTCGAAGCTGTGTGCGTCCTCACTCTGTGAAGAACTGACAACGTGAACATACATACATCAGTTTCCCTACAGTAATAATGGGCACTCTTACAGTATCACTGAGAATATTTCCCCAATTAAAATCCCAAGATGAACAGACACTAAGAAGAGATGATTTGAAAGATCAGTGCTGATGAACCTCTGCGTGACTCTCATCTCATCTGTGTTTTCAGTCCTTCGTCGTATCAAAGTCACCTTCATAGACACTATCGTTCGCATCGAGCACCAGCCCCTGGACCTGGAAACAGGCGTTGCCTTAGAGGTGCACATCAAACGGTATGTCGCTCTTTTCAAGATGCACTTTAACGAAATGATCTGCAAAGTAGAACAAGAAAACTATTTTATTGATTAATGCACATTCTTCATGACATTTTTCCTTTATTTTGTATTTTAAAAAATCTAAATATTCTGTTTGTTAATGCTACATTAAGTGTAGGATTTATACATACTGAAGTTAATTCATTTTCATTTTGAAATAGTAACGGTAACATCCAGAAACACTTTACTTATGATACAGTTTTTCGGCTGAAACATGCTGATAGAGAGCAGCTCTTGGGCCATTTTGAAAAGCAACTTCAGAGGTCACTTTTATAAATCATTTGGTGATGTTATTTATAGAAAAGTCTACCTGAGTGGCCTTTTAATGCTTGAGAAATTAGAAATATGATTAGGTTCAGCACTGACTCACCTGATTTGTTCTAGAAAAGAACATAGTGCACACCAAGCTACTGATCTACAAAGCTACTTCTATTATAACCTTTCAACACTCTTGATAGATAAAGTACGGAAGGATCACATAGAAAAAAAGCTACCTGGCATTACTGGAATCTAACAAATCTCACATTCTCATCTTCATTTCTGCTCTGACTTCTTTGGTCAAGACTTTACCAGTTTTTTTGTGTGTGTCCTGTGAGGCCTGATCAGAGCAAAAATATATACAGTGGTTTAGATTTACACTGGGATGAACGCATGTTGTGAATGAGTTTACACTGTATATGTTTGTATTATTCTATCCCTGATTCTCACTTCTGAAAACAAAACAACTTTCCTCATTATTCCAATGTTACAACAAAGAGAAACACTGTAATGTGGGTCTCTTTGTCAAAGTACAAGTGTTAGGAAGTGTTCCTATAAATGGGCCATGGTCATGAAGACATAGAAGAGTCGTGCAGACATTTTTGAGCGATGAAACACATGCTGGAGCTTAATAACTGTTGGTGACAAAAACAAATAAGCCACAGAGGATGAGCTCAAACATAGTGGTCAGCATAACTTTCCTAATCTTTTCTGTGATATGAATAAAAGCATCCAGATTTATACCAAACCAATTTTGTTCTTTTGATGTTTTTCATTTTTTATCACTCACAGGAGGGAGCTATAATGTCTCTGTGAACAGTAACATCGCAACTCTTCCACATCAGCACGTATATTGCAGTCATTGGAGAGGGAAAGTAAAATGGAAGCCAAGAATTAGATTTCATCTTGTCTCTGCTCATCAGCAGATTAGGAGAAGAGGCCCCTGCTCAGTTATGAACTTGCATTCCTTGGCCTTGTACTTTCAGACAGCCTCAGTGTGAAGCTGGGACCGTACGGGGTCAGTATTGAACAGGTCATTCACCTTAACGGGCCAATAACTGCAGGCTGTTCTTAAGGTGTTGTCAATATGGGATGTCAGCAGAGTCTGTGACTTTAACATTGATGAATATGTGGCCACTGTTGCTGTGGAGAGCCTTGTGCAATCATTTATTGAAGGCAATTGTGTTCTCAATGGGTTGAAGTACTTTACTGCATTTTCAACTGCAGTGATCAGGTTTTGTAATCAAATCAAATGTACAAATTTTGCTCATGTGACAGTTTTCATAAAGCTAAAATTGCAAGTTAAGGTATCTGAGCTCATTTGCAGTAATTCCCAGCTAACCACTTATTAGATTAATTGCCAGGTAGCCACTGCTGTTGTTTTTTTTTGTTTACATCCACTGGTGCCACATGTCCCATGACTGTGTTTCCATTTTCTGTTGAACCCTTGTTTTTGTGGCTTGTTGACAAAGCTGCTCAGGATGGCTGTGTTGATCTGGGGTCAGTGACCAGAAGGCCCTGTCATTTTAAATGCTTGATTTTTAACAGAGCAACTGATTTGAGTTCAGTGAAGCATGTTTAAGGGGTAGTGTTTAATACATAGGATGCTATTTGATCATCTGAGATCAACGGACTGACAGCAGAACTGTCCTTCAGCGTCACACAACAACAAAATATCAAGTGCTACTTGTGCTGTTCAGTAATCTATTGTCAGGTATATTAATATTTAAAACCATGGTATGAGTGCCTTACAATGGTAGTGTTTCTCTAAATAGCAATCACATAACCTTAAACCCATTGTTTGCTTTGTTTTATGGCACTAAATAATGTGTGTTTTTCTGCACGTTCTCCAGGCTGGAGTACTTTGACGAGGCAGTGCGAGATCCAGCCAGCCAGACTGCCGTGCCTGTTGACATCCACCAGCCGCCCGCCTTCCTTCACAAGATCCTCCAGCTGAGCGCCGTTAAGCTGTTCTACGACAGCACCGGCACAGCGCAGGTGATGGAGACTTAACGGCTAAGGATTCTTCATGTGTAATCTTTATCTATATAATTAATTTATTCACCTTTTTATGTATTCACTTCAATTGGTGCACAAAAGTTACACCACACTATGCACCACAGCATGATCAGTCCAGGTAGAGCTGATGTGGATTAAAGAGGTTTATAACTTAAAATCCCCAGCTATTTAGACTTTGTTCAATCAGTTTCTTACTCCCACTGTGATGTTTGAAGATGATCTTTTCTCACTTGCTACTGTTGCAAACTCACAAAGTAATAACCTTTTGTTTTTACGTAAAATGCAAGTTTGTTTCTTGAGCACAGCAGTTAATTAGTTAACATAGAGGAAGATATCACAATATACATTTATCAATATGAAGCAACAATATGATTTATAACCAGAAATGCTCATAGATATCTCCTCATTTCTTAGGGTCCTCACAAGGAGGAACATCCTGCATCAGCCATGGCAAGTGAAGAAGAAGAAGAAGATGAAGAGGAGGAGGATGAGGAAGAGGAGGAGGATGAAGAGGAGGAGGAGGAAAAGGAACAACAAGAAGATGCTGAGGAGGAAGAGGATGAAGAGTCGAAGCCCTTGACATCCCCTCCCTGTCCTCCATCTCAGCCACTGCTCATAGGAAGCTGCTCCGGTTTCATTGAGACCACCGTCAAGATCAAACAGAACGACATGCTTCCTGGACCAAAGGTGTGTGTGTGTGTGTGTGCGTGTGCGTGTGTCTGTGTCTGCATACTGTAACATCCTGAAGGATTAGTAAATGCAACTATCACATTGACTTCTGTTTCTTTTGTCTTTTTCTCTGTTCCTCAGTTGGAGTTGGATGGGAAGGTGGGCTGTGTCCACATGCTGCTGTCTCCAGATCAAATAACCCATCTGACAGACCTGCTGGCGGCTCTCTGCATAGACACTGGTACATTATAACACAGCCATTGTGATAAACATGCACCAATCACCTGGGTTACACCTGACTCATGCCATTGAATGCTCCATGCGTGGTCACAATTTTATGCTTTAATGACTCCTGTATCTTATTGGCACTACAGGTTATGTTTAATGTGTCATGACACAAGATAAAGTCAGGTTATAAGGGGGCCTGTTATGATAACATGAATAAATTATAATCAAATCGACTTTAGCATTCAGGGTAATTTCCTGTCCCTAAATAGCATAGCAAATACTTTCTCCATCTTTATGATGAGTAAAATGTACAAATGATACTATATTCATGCATGCACTCACAAAATGAAACCAGACAACCAGGCAAGAACAGATACACCCAGACAATAAGCCTGTGTTGTCTCCCCTGTAGTTCAGAGCTAGAGGGGAGACAACACAGGCTTAATGCCTCATAAATGTTTGGTCACACCTAACCTTGATCATGAATCCGTTTCTCTTTCCTCTCTCCCCAGACACAGAGACTAAGTGTGGCGGAGCACTCAGTCGTCCGTTGGACTCAGACGACCTGCGTTTGATAGAGGACGACCTCAGTAAGCAGCTGGGCTCCAGTCCCAGAGAGATGGAATGGGAAACTGAGCACGACCTGGAGCCCTTCATCACCGGCCTCGAGAACGGAGGTACACAGGGCAGCTAGGGTCCAGTTATAAATGTCTGAGATACATCTCAACCTCAGCAGGCCTGCTCCTAAAACCAAGTAGTTTGTAACCATGTCGGCCACTGTGGGTAAAGATTTCCCCTCTTTTCAAATATAAATCCAGCGTTCATACAGTATAATATGTAGGTATACAGCATTATTAATCAAAAAGTATAGGAAATCTGTCTTTAGCCAGGCTGTTTAAAATGCAAAGACACAGGTTGTTTTGTGCTGTCAGCTGAATGAGAAATCTGGGTGGTGTAGAGGTGTGAACCTTACGTGTTAAATAAGAGTGCTGATCTGAATAAATAGTGCCACTCCTTTGCTTGCAGCAATGTTCCCTAAAGTTTGTTTACATTGCAGTACTTAACTTGTCACTGTGTGTGTGTGTGTGTGTGTGTGTGTGTGTGTGTGTGTGTGTGTGTGTGTGTGTGTGTGTGTGTGTGTGTGTGTGTGTGTGTGTGTGTGTGTGTGTGTGTGTGTGTGTGTGTATATATATAATTTATATGCACTGTACTGCATCCTACACTTTGGGCCAAGAAAAGTGCTTGATGCATTACATTTATTATTATTATTATTATTATTACCTGCAGATATGTTTTTCTCAATGGGTCCTGTTGGAATGACCAGTAGCGGGATGTCTATGCGCTCCGGCAGCGAGTTGTCGGACAGTGATATGGAGTCCTCCACACACAGTCTGGCCAGCTTCACACAGCCTGCAGCTTTGTCAGCACAGGTACTGTCTATGTTTGTGTGTGGTGATTGTAAGTGTGTGTG
Organism: Anoplopoma fimbria; assembly: GCF_027596085.1. Taxonomy (NCBI): domain Eukaryota; kingdom Metazoa; phylum Chordata; class Actinopteri; order Perciformes; family Anoplopomatidae; genus Anoplopoma; species Anoplopoma fimbria. Next base: position 15,632,506 of record NC_072452.1, read on the forward strand.
TGTGTGTGTGTGTGTGTGTGTGTGTGCTGACAGATTATGCATTTGGCAGATGGCTGTAACAAAGAGAATGCTGAAAACCATCAGAAAATGAAAGATGATTTCCTTGATTTTTTTTTTCCTTTATTAGATTAATAAGCTTAAATTCCTAAATCATCAATATTGACGTCCTTTAGTATTAATAATAATAGTATAAGTATTTTAATGTTAAATATATTTTCTTTTTTATGTTTTATTTCTAAAATAAAAATGGCAGGAAGATATATTTGAATTATGTGAGCTCTCTCTTTCCTTACTTACAGAAAACAATAACAAACAGAGCTTGAAGTTCTAAATGTACCCATCAAATCACAAGCTGTCTGAAATCCGCTTTTATTTTCCCTGCCAGGGCATGGTGAACTGTCCCAGGAGGCATCCTGTAGCCGGCAGTCTGTCGAGTCTACCCCAGTCAAGCGGCCGGACCAGAGGTAAAATCACTTTACTGAAGTGTTTGACCTTCTTGACAGAATTTCTCCAAAGAAATGTGCCTTTAAAAAACAAAGATAACTGAACTATCATCCTCTTCCTTGCAGGACGTTCACACAGCGGCCAGGCAGAGCAGCTGAAGCCTGATGCTTTGTTGCGTCTGACTCTTGGCGGGCTCACTCTAACCCTCCTGCAGGAGGACCCGCCCTCTAAGCCTGACGGAGCCTCCTCATTGGCTCAGGTGTCTCAGGTGTTCTTCCGGGAGCTGGCCTTCTTCAAGGACAGCATGTTTAGTGAGCGAGACTTTCACCATCTGAGAGACGGTTTTGCCAAGGCCTGTCCACACTCCCACCTCAGGTAGAAAAACAAAGATGCATATTTTGTCTTTGGGGAGTTATAAGTTTGGTGGACATAACTTCACACATAGCTTCCTTTTACAACAATTACAGATTGGAAGGTACTTATTTTGAGCATGTAGTGTTTTTGTAAATATAAGAAGGGGCTTCTGGAAGTTCATAGAAGATTCAGTTGACGATTCTGTCAAACTTCCCTTTTCAATAAGCTGCTAAATAAAAAAATAAAAAATACAATAAACTGTTGAATAGCCAGAAGGTTTGAGGATTTTTTTACATGTCAGATGGGTTTGTAGCATGTAACTCGCAGCCTGCTGTATTGCAAATGGTTTTTTTCTAATTCTGGTTTGCCCTGTCGTCCTTTCTCTCACAGAGTGACTGGAGCAGCGGTGCAGGTTGCTGTTGAGATGCGGAGTGGAAGACACCATAGTCGGGCCGTGACCTCTGACCTTTCCTTCAGCAGACTGGAACTGTTGGAGTGCCTCTGGGAGGACGGAAAGGCTCAGAACAGTGAGGTAGAAGAGTCACTTTGTGTGTTCAAAATTTTAGACGTGAAACTTCATAACACCTTTGTCATTATATGTTAAGTTTGAACAATATGAAACAGTAGCAAAGGTAACTGATCACATACGTTGATTGTAAGGTCTAACATTTGAGTATGTCACAGTTCTTCGTCTTTATTTTGTACTACAACCAACGGAGATGTGATACGACTTGCCAGACTAATGTTACTTTTAATTAAATTTGTACCTGTTTTCTAAAAGTAGTTTATGTTTGTTGTTCTCTTTTCATTTTGTCTCTTGTTGTGTATTGTTCCAGTTGCTTCAGTTCCAGAAAGCTGGTCTGTTCACAATTGGAGCTGCAGCCAGACCTTGTGCACAGCTACACTACAGCCTCACCGAAAAACACCTGCGGAAAGTACGCATTGATACACACACTCAGACTTGATATGTGCCTGTTAAAGGGCAAAACCTTATTTATAATAATTGGTGTTTGTTTTAATTCCCTTTAAATTTGTTTTGTTTTTATTTACAATGCTTCAACACCTGAGAAAAACTGGATTGATTGGAGTCATTAAAGACAACAGAAAAAAACACGAATAACATGTTTTCTCATAATGCATTTGTAGTTAGAAAGTTACATGATATTTTTCTATGTAATTTTGATCTTGAAAATTGTGACACCCTTTTATTACTTATAGTATTTTTATCTTTTTGTACCTAACTTTCAAAAAATATATATTTTACAATATTTGCCAATTTAAATGTCCAATCTCTTATGCTTCAATAGCAACATTTTCTTTTAAAATAATTTTTAACTTTTTTCGATAATTTTGGCTGTGTTAATGCATATGACATAAATATTGCATGGATGAGAGTTGTTGTTTAAATTTTGGAAGTTCAAACTTACAATGTCTTATCAGATATATTCAAACAATTTATCATGTAAATGCTTCCCTTGATTAACTAGTTAAACAAAAATGTCATAAAAATAACTATCATTCTGGAGTATGAAATTGACAGATACATCAGTCTATCCTTTAACACATGTGTTTGTGTTTGTGTTGGCAGGGTAAACAGCGGGTGGTGCGGCGGGACAGTGTGGTGCAGGTGGAGCTGGCAGAGTTGAGCGCTGAGCTTGACCTGGACATCCTCAGTCGCCTTGGGAACTTGAGCAGAGCCTTCAGCCACTGTCCCACACAGACTGCTGGACCTGGACTCATGCAGGTGGAACCCCATATACATTTATTCATCATAAAGACACTGATTACACAAAGAAAAATCTGCTATCAAATGCAAATAGTCTGGAACCTATTTAAAACACATTGTTTAGAAGAAATGCATCAAACTTCCATGACAGCATCACAATGGAACATGAAAAATAGACAAATCTTTTTCAAAAAGCTTTAAAAGCAAATCTCATTTGACCAATCATATTTGTGCTGACACATACGTACATGAAAATATAAAAATGTATGAATGAGAACTGTTTCAATAGTCTTCAGATTTCCCTTTAGCAGCTAGTAGAGCTTCCACAGTGACTACTACAACTGACGACTTTCTGCAACTCTGTGAGCGTATCAGCTCTTAAAATCCATCCATCACACTTTCTCTCCTCAGACCCAGAGCAGCGAGCTTTGCTCCTCCTTCACCCTCCTCTCGCCCCACGCCATCCTCAGGCTTCGTTTCCCCATACCTGACCTGCGGCCCCTACCTAAGCGTCGACCTCCTGGCCAGAGAGCAGTGCGGCAGGAGACCCTGGTGCTTGAGCTGAGTCAGCTGGAGCTGAAGCACCAGGAGGCCCCGGACCTCCAGAGCGAGCAAACTGCTCCGGGACAGCCGTGGGCTCCCTGTCTCACCCAGCTGCTGGAGGCCTCCTTCACCGACCTGCATGGTATTAAGAACATTTTCACCACTTAACCTTGCTGTGAGAAAGCTTCTTCAGTCTGGTACTGAAGACGTTATATCTGCCTATGTCCTCTTCAAAGCTACCAGACTCCTTTTGACAAGGAGGTTTCTTTGTGTTCTTGTGTGACCTTGGTGTATTCCAAGAAATAAAATTACTGTTTTTGTAAAGGACTCTTGTGGCTTTGATGAGAGCATAGATAACGGCATCAGTACCCCGTCTGAAAGGGCTGTCTGAATGCAAGATAATGGTGTCGATAAAAACTGTTAGTTGGAAAAGCACCTCATACAACCCTACTTCAAAACATCTAAACTATCCCTTAGAATTAGCTTCTCTTTTTTGATTGAGTTTTTGTTGATATAGTGCCATTAATTACTTTCTATGAGTAACTATTGCCTCATATAGAGAGTAGAAGTCGTGTTGGTTGCTTGTTCAAGCGGCATTCATTTTTCAATTAACCCAAATTCATAATAATGAATCCGTACAAATTGGAGAAAGTCTGCAGCTCTGTTAGTCTTTGCCATTGCACATGTAGAATGTAGTCCTGAAGATCCAAATTCATTATTAAAAGCTGTAAAAGCAACTCCTAATATGCAGTTAAAAAATGTGTATATGTATATCTATATAAAGCAAACCTTTGAAATTTGAAATGTGAAATGCAGACAGAAAACTGATATGTTGTGTCTCACCAGGGTCATACGAGGGCTGGGAGGGCGGCTCTTTCCCCTGTATCAGAGTAAAGAAGAACCGCGACTCTCTGCCGAGGTTAGTAGTGGTGATTATGAGAATTATTTAATCTATAAATCACAATCTGCTAGAAATCATCACCTTATAGTACTGAAGCTCTCCAAGATAAAGTTGAAACCTAAATGTAGTCGTTCTTGCTCATGAAATTGGACAAAAAATATTGTTAGAATGTACTCTACCACAAGTCAGTATTACTTTTGTGTGTGTTTCTGTGAGCAGGATATCAGTGCGTGTGCGTGGAGGTGAGACTCAGGGCCCGGCTTCAGGTATGGATGGGATGAACCTCGTCAGGGACCTTGGGGCCGCCTTCTTTGAAAGTCACTGTGAAATCAACGACAAAACCAGCTCCCCGTTCTCCTCCAACCGCACCATGTTTGAGACAGAGGAGGTGCGCTGACACCAAGAAAAAAATAAAATAATTCATCATCCATCTTATCAAGATTCCAGACCGAACTCATCTGTCATCGTCTCTCCTCCTTTCTTGTTGTAGATGGTGATTCCAGCCGACCCAGAGGAGATGCGTCAGTTTCAGGCGCAGAGTGTGGCTCAGTGTCAGTGTGCGGTGGACATCAACCTGCCGCTGGCTTACATCCTGCTTCCCAGCAAACAGGCCTTCCAGAGCTTCTACAACAGGTACGTCAACAGAAGCACAGGTGTGACAGCTCTTTTCCAAGATAACATTACCCAGCTATCCCCCCCAAAAAGTTGTAATGTTTAACATTCTCTTCTGTCGAATCTTTTTTATTGTATAGCGAGATCACTCTAGAATGAACACTGAACGTGGTCAAGACATTTTTCCTCTTACAGCTTTGTTCCTTTCTGTAGTAACATAAATGTTCTTCACCCACCCCCTTGTCCCAAAGGATCAATAATGATCTGTTGATGTGGGAGCCTCCTCCACCCTCAGCCCAAAACCCCGACCACAGACGCAATCACCACGACGAATTCCAGCTCTGCAAATCCGCCTTTAGGCTAGGTGAGTATGACTGCCATGGTGAAAAAACAACATGTAGATCTAGTATTTATAATAGCAACTAGCCCGCAAAAAAATATTTTATTAATGGAGCAGGTTTGTGTGTGTTGTATCAGGATGATTCTTCCTCCATTAATGATGAAATCAAACAGATTATGAATGTTTTCCTCTTGTCTTCTGTCTGCCATAGACTCTGATTCAGAAGAAGACGAGCCTCACTTCTACTTGGCCAGTGAATCATCTGGAAAGACACAACAGTCAGCTCCCGACCAAACCACAACCTCAGCCTCCTCTCCCTCACTGTGATTATCGGCAAAGGTCGCCTCCAAGCCAGAACAGACAAGAAGGTGAGACATGTGACTGTCACATGTCCAAGACCTGAGACTTCACTTGGACTTGGTTCAAAAGACTTAGAAATGTTTAATCCATTCACAATTTAAGATTATTTTAACTCTATCCATTTTTACCTAGTAAAGTTTGTGTTCCTTAACCGTTTCTGTTTCATCTCATTGATTCAGGAGGACCAGAGTCATGGAGAAATTGTGCTCGACCTGGAAGGGGGAAAGATATTCAGTGTGGCTCAGCACCAGAACGACCCCAATCTCAACTTCCTGTGCATAGAGAGCAGACGAGTGGAGCTCTACCATCGAGGTACACACTCTCATTTAAATTGCAACATAATTCATATTTTCCTTTTAACATTATGTTGAAGTAGATGCTAAGTAGGAAATGTTAATGTTTGTTCCGGGTCATCATTTCTTTCCCCCACACCTCTACAGCGGTAGTGAAAGACACCCCCATCCCACAGCGGTTGGAGATGCCCAACTTCACTCCCCCGAAGCACTTGGACCCTACCATCTACCCCACAGAGATCGGTGTGAGCAGTGTGAGCGGCAAGGAGGGCGAGCTACAGATGTTGTCAACAGCCATCAAAATCACACTGGACCCACAGAGGAGCGTTAAGGTACGTCCTCCTCAAACAGCTGGTTTTGCTGCTGGTTCAAGTTTGACATTAAACAATGATTGTTCCTGTCTCTCACCGTAGGAGTTCCTAGTCGCCCTTCGACTTCAAGGTGCGACCATGCGACATAACGTGACGCAGACTAATCACAGCTGGCATGAGCAGGTGAGAAGCAGGACAAGGAAGCAAAAAAAAAAGGTCTTCTTACAGATCAGAGTCTCCTCAGTGTCTTCTCTCTTCCTCAGTGTTGTTTAAACGTTCATGAAAGGAAAAATCTCTCCCTAGACTTCATTGCACTTTAACTCAAACAGTTACAGGCAAGTTATTGTGCATTTCTAGTCATATTTATTATTCAAACTCTAGTCATTTTAATGTGTTTTTCTTATGTCATGCTTGACTGACCTCGGAAAAAGCATTCTCTCTCTAGACCAACGTTCCTCCTTCAATCAGAAATAGAAGTGTACAAGAGAGTGAGCTGCTGATTTTAGTAGTAGCCATGGACCAGAGTGCAGGGCAGTAGTAAGATATTGTGCAGTTTAAAATTCACTGTGTATTTTGAATATGGGCTGCAGCTGTTGCTTTTGCTGAACTAGAGAATTTCCCTCTTTATTGTCCTGTTGCTGTTTGATATTCAAGCATTATCTCCACAAACTGTGTTACTCACAGCTGCATCATTCAGGCACTTGATTTGGGTGAGTTGAGGGTGATTACAGTTAATGACAAAATTACTGAAAGGTATTGGATTTTACAGACCGATGATGCAGAACAGACACAAATTTTCCCTTCCAAGAAAATAACTTTAATCACTTTAATGAAAAATCCAGAGAGCTAGGACACAGATGACCAGGAATATTATATCGACTGTGCTCGTAGCTGCTAAGATCTGCATGTTTCCATCACTAAACTCAGCAGTTCTAAATCACCAGGTCCACAAGATATTTGGTTCCTTTCTGGCTCCCAAGAGATAAAAAAGCACTGTATTTTACTTCATTGTAGCAAGTATGATTTAATACAACAAATTGAGCCAATGTTATTATTGCTGCAAACGCAATTTGTTCCATTTTCTTTTCCAGTTAAACCATTTGAGTTGTGCTGAAAAATAAAAACCTTGTTCCACTCTGAAATCAATTTAGATGGTTGAATATAAAATGGTTGTCTTCTGCTGTTTTTGCCTGCCAGCTGAGTCTGTTTGTTTGTTCCAGCTGGTTGACTTCCTGGATGTGATTGATGATCCCATTCTGGGATACACAGCACCTGCCGTCATCACCATCCTCCACACACACCTCGCTACCTGTGCTGTCGACTACAGGTATATACTAGAGCTACACAAAAAAAGTGTGATAAATTTGAAATTTACATGATACATTTCTGCTTTTTTTCCACCCTCATCTTCTGTTTTTCTTTCAGACCTCTGTATCTGCCACTGCGCGTGTTGTTCACAGCAGAGTCCTTCTCTCTGTCTAGTAATATCATTGTAGACACTGCCACCTTCCACCTCAGGTACAGTTCACCACTAACTGAATATGAAGATTGTCTATTAAATAAAACAACAATCCAAATCTTCATATAAGACGTTGAAACAATATTCAGCACTGCAAATACTTCTAAAATGTCATGTATCACATTATGTGAGCTGGTGACTCACCGTGTGAGATCTTTGTCTAAGTCGTGTTTTTGTTATGTTGTTGTCAGATTCATCTTGGATGACTCTGCTCTCTACCTCTCTGACAAATGTGAGACTGACACCGTGGACTTGAGGAGAGGTAAGACGCAAGATGTTTACATATTACAGTTACAAAAACTGTTGTTATTGAGTGTTGCATTTGGTTGTTTGTAGCCCTTATCTTGCTAGGCTAGCAAGTTTCTTCATGTCTGTTTATATCATATCTGTTAGAGTTATTCAGCAAACACTTAGAGGAGTTCAAGTCTGTTCATGTAACATGTTTGAAGAAATGACTAATGAGTGAAGAAAAGTGTCAGGATGTTTGTTACCTAACCATGGACTAAAACTTCTAAACAGGACTAGTTTGATTGATAACAGAGCTGTTGTTAAGCTAAAAGTCATCATCAGAGCATTTTTTCCAAAACAGGTGTTTGATAAGGAGGTCCTCTTACAATCAGTGACGTCTTATATCCGGGATAATACTGTAGTTAATATTAGCAACGTAAAAAAGAATCAATGTCAGAATAAGCTGCGCTCTAATGAAACCCACCATGTGTGTTTGTGTCACACAGACTATGTGTGTGTTCTGGACATTGACCTGCTGGAGCTCGCCATCACCACATGGAAAGGCAGCAACACAGGCAAGCTGGTGAGTGCTCGCCATCTGTTTACATGAAGCATACAGACTAACCCTGGCAGTGAAAATGTCAACGTAAACAAGACGTTATAATTCAGTTAAAAACCACTAACAAGCACAGACCCTGTGTTTATAAATATTTGTTTTACCATAATGACGTTTCACTATAATCCGACAAAAAGTCCAGGATCACTTTTCAATTGAACATGGAACCAAAAACAAACAGGCATCAGTAAACATGTTGTCCGACAACAAGGATGCAGCTGCCCTTTCAACCACTAAGTAACAAGGTGTACAAATATGAAAAAAGGTTGGTTTAAAGTCTGTTATGTAACAATGTTTTGTATGTGCATTTGCAGTGTCTACTCTTTTCTTTGTTTATAGCATTCAGGTGTGTTTATCTTTGTTTAGTTTAAGTTCCTCCCTCCTCCTGCATAACAACTCTCTCTGTCTCCACCTTTATTGATTCTCCTGTTCTTAATTTAAATGTGCTTCCTCTGTTTCTTCTCTTTGCTCTCCAGTCTCAGCCTCTCTTTGAGCTCCGTTGCTCCAACAATGTGGTTCACGTGCATACCTGTGCAGATTCCTGCGCTGCCCTGGTTAATCTGCTGCAGTACCTGGTCTCCCAGGGCGACCTGCACCCCCCACCCCGACACACCTCACCCACTGAAATCGCTGGCCAGAAATTACCAGTAAGACCACCGTATTCACTGGAGAATTAACACTATGAATTGATAAGAACTGAATGATGGCCTAGGACTAGTTAAGCACATCAAGTTATATATATTTATACTGAGATTGATTTTCTCGTGGGGCTTTACAGTCTGTTTATTATACCCTTAGATCTTTGGTTTGCTTTTTTTATCCACAGCAAAAAGAGCTTTAACCTGGAAAAAAATATAGAAACCTGAGAGCAACAGAGGGGAGATCAACAGACAGACATACAATAGGCGTTGTTTACAGAAGTAGAGGTAGTAAAAGTACAAAATGAAAAAGAGAACAGTAATGAAGAGTATAAATGTATATATAAGTACAATTGTAAATGTAATAAGAGCTGAAAAGTGGGATAAAGAGGGCTTACAATTGTTTAATGTTCTACCATAATATTCTGTCTTGTTAGCTGTCAGAAAGTCCTGGGTCTGTGCTGCCCTGCCCTCCAGCTGAAACCGCTGAGATCAACCAGTATGACCTGGCTGATGCCTTAATTGACACAGAGAAGAGCCAGCGAGAAGAGAGTTCAAATCCAGGTACTGAAGACTTTCTCTTTCTACACAACTCAACATCCAAAGAGGATACGGTTCAGTAAATTATGCAATGACCCAAGCTTCCTTGTGTTTGAGAAGAGGATTGTGGGCTGATCCATTTTAATTCATTTCCATAAGTGATATAAAACGTGGTGTGTATTGTCACACTTTGACTGAATGAACTGAACTTTTAAGAAGAAAAACAAAAAACTCAGACCCTGTTTTTCTATATTTCACTGATACAGCAATAGAAATCTGATGTAATAACAGTGGTGTCATTTATATCTTTATGCATCATACACATGTGCTCAGGAGGTTTTTAGTCATAATTATGTTTGTGTGTGTATATATATATATTATATATGAGTACATATACATATCCAACTATTCTATGCTTGTTTTTGTCCAGGTTCACCCTTTATTCTTTTTCCCACCTAAATACAATGTTGAGTTGCCCATACATTCCATAATACTGAAAAACATGGAGAAACACTTCTTTGTACACACTGCCTTAATACCTTTTACTCCCCATTGCTTAAATATGGCATCATTTTCTCCTGTTTAAATTGAGTGTCCATGCCGAGAGGCTCGCCTGTCTCTGTCTATTTGTTCCCTGGTGAAGCTTCGAAGCGCAGACCCTCCGTGCTGCAGGGTGAGGACTCTGAGCTCGACGGACTGGTTGCCACAGCAACGGAGGCACAGGCAGATATGATGTCAGATGAAGGCTCCGAGGGCTCCACCGACAACGATGACTTTTGCATCTTGGAGGCTCCCGGGATGGGCATTCCTGTGAGTCCCTCTGCTTTCTTTTGTGATCCCCGTTGGCTCACTTCCTCAAAGCATGACTTACAATTTGTTACGCTTATTTTCAAAATGTCCACATATGTGATTTGTTACAGCCCAGGGACGGGGAGCCCGTGGTGACAGTGTTGTCTCAGGACCCCATCAGGGTGAAGGAGAGTCACTTCTCCAGGCCTCGAGGCAGCTCGGACCTCCTCAGAGCCCCCAGCCGCTTCCCAGTACCCCAGAGCAGGGTGGTGCTGCGGGAGATCTCTGTGGTCTGGCATATCTACGGGGGCAAGGACTTTGGCGGCAAGCCCATGTCCATACACTCCCAGCAAACAAACAGGTAACAAACACAAAGGGCAACAAGTAGGTTTTCAGATACACAGAAATGTAGTTTCTCATTCAGTACGTCATCAATGTTCATGAGAATATTTCACTTGTGTGCATCTTCTTTGCTTTAACTTTTGCTTTCACTATCTCTGTCCTCCTCTCTATAGAGTCCGTTCGGCCCCCGCTGGTATTCGTGGGTCCCCGTCTCGCTCCGTCGCTCCTTCTCGTCCCCAGAACTCCTGGCGCTGGGCTGGAGGCAGCGGGCGCCAGCACACACTGCTGATGGAGATCCAGCTCACCAAGGTATATATATATACTGTATATATGTGTGTAGACAGTATAGAAGTATAGAAACTAACACTAGAAGTAGATGTCAGTTACTTTCTGTTAATATAGATTTCTGTTGCAAATAATGAAGTATTTGACAAAGTATTTACTTACTTCATTAAGGCATTTATGCAAGTTTAAACTCAGATCTTTTATTGCAATTAGTTTTTGATGCACCCATGAACTGTTCTCAACTGTAACATTTTGTTTGACACCTTGGGAAATAAGCTTGTTTTCTTCCTTGTGGAAAATATGGATACCACTCCCATAGGCAGGTTTTGTTACCTTTTGGACGGAGCCAGGCTCGCTGTTTCTCTTTGCTTCCAGTCTTAATGCTGAGCTTAACTAACTAGCTGCTGGCTCCACATTTATATCATACAGATATGCAAGTGGTATTGATTTTCTCATCTAACTCTTGGCAAGGAAGCAAAAAACGATTAAACTTAAACTTTAAATTCAACTGGAAACTTTAAACAAAACTGTACTGCTTCAGCTTTCCAAGTCGTTCTACAGCTTTACCAGAACCCCCAAAACATATTTAAACTCCATATTTTTAACACATTCCCACTGCTTTGTCATCCAGGTGTCCTTCCAGCACGAGTCCTATCCAGTGGCAGTAGCGGGGCCGGATGGGGAGGGGCCGGTGGCGGCCGGGGTCGGTCCGGGTGGCGAGCATCCTCTCTCCAGGCAGGTGTTCATTGTACAGGAGCTGGAGGTTCGAGACCGACTGGCCTCCTCACAAATCAACAAATTCCTCTACCTCTACACCAGCGAGAGCATGCCTCGCCGAGCCCACTCCAACATGGTGAGACCGCTGAGAGGGAGGGACGGGGATGAGGAGGACAGACACAGGGAGACTTTGATTTATTAACTTCCTAAATGATTTTCCGTGATTAAGATTACCTGACTAAGACCAAATCATCTTTTTTATCAAGAGGACTTGATTAAAGACAAAGTATTTGATTATTTCATGAATATGATATTGATTGTGTGTTTTCCTTTTGTAGCTAACAGTGAAGGCCCTGCAGGTGTGTCCAGAGTCTGGCCTCGGTGGACCCGAGTGCTGTCTTCGAGTCAGCCTGCTGCCTCTACGACTTAACATCGACCAGGTAACTCCGCCTTCTGACACTGAATACCAAAAGTGGAATCTTTTCCAACCAAAACCAGCATTGGTCAAGTATGTGACAGCTGAGTAGAGCCTGAAATTAAATAGTAAATGACTGTAGTTCTCTGTTTTAAGTTTTCCTCGAAGCTCTTCTGTGAATGCTTCAGTCCTTAGAAGCATAAAACTCTGTTTGCAAAAAGTATTAATCATATTAACGTGTCAACATGCGGCTGTGGCGTAGTGGAGAGCAAGGTAGTTCTCCAATCAGAGGGTCGGTGGTTCGATACCTGGCTTCGGCAGTCGATGTGTCCTTGGGCAAGACACTTAACCCCAAGTTGCTCCCGAAGGCTTGCCATCGGTGTGGACTGGATGTTGTATGAATGTTAGTTAGAGTCTGATGGTGGCACCTTGATGGTAGCCTGTCATCAGTGTGTGAATGGGTGAATGATATGTAATATACTACTGATTGTAAGTCGCTTTGGATAAAAGCGTCTGCTAAATGACTGTAATGTAATGTAATGTAATGTTACTTCCACATATAACCACTCTTTTTTTTGTCTGCTGTTCAGGATGCACTGTTTTTCCTGAAGGACTTTTTCAGCAATCTAGCTTCCTTTGTTAACCCTTACCTGCCTGTGGACCCTGCAACTGAAGGTGAGCAACCTCTGAGCATGTTGTTTTTTATAATTCTTTGCTGCATGTTTCATCAATTGTCTTTCATATGTAATGTTAAGGGCTTTTGTCAAAGGCAAATTACATACATACATATTAAGATGTTAAACAAAATCTGACATGCATACACTGCAGCATGATTAATTTTAAATGTTTTAATGACTCTTTAGCTCATTTTGATCCTGTATTTGCTTTAAAACATGCTCTGGTGAATATGGATTTTTCTATATTTCTCCCCATTTATTTTTCAGTGAGGGCAGACCCCTCCCAGAAGGCCTCCGAGGAAGCAGAGTCAGCCGCTGGTCTGGGTCCTGATCTCACAGCTTCTGTGGAAACTACCTTCAGCGAGCAGAGCTCCTCCTCTGCCGGCTCCACCTCTTCTGCCGATCAGCCAATCTACTTCCGGTACGTTAACACCGATTCAATAAGAATGCTCGGTGAAAGTCTGATTCTGCTTTTACAAACTAACAGAAAATGAAATGTATGTGTAACAATCAATAATGCTTGTTTGTAGGCATATAGTTGTGAAAATAGTCTCAAGTTGTCTGATAAATAAAGTTTTAAAATGGTAATGGTATGGTCTTTCTCTATTTCAGTGAGTTCCGATTCACCTCCGAAGTGCCTATCTGGCTGGACTATCAAGGCAAACATGTTGTCATTGAACAGGTGAGAGGTCATCTGTCACTCTGCACAACTAAACACTTATATTAAATAAATCTGTAGGATTTTGTGTGTTTTGAACAGGCTAATAATTATCAAGGCTGTCTGTTCACACTTCTTCTGTCCTGCTCTGTGTTTCACAGGGAACGTTTGCAGGAATTCTGATCGGTCTGGCCCAATTAAACTGTTCTGAGTTGAAGCTGAAGAGGCTCTGCTGCAGACACGGGTAGACATGCACACTTCCATAAACACACATCTCATTGTTTTTTCGAGATTCAAAGGGATACATAGTCATTCGAGACTAGATCACCATGTTTGAAATGCAAACCAGTTTTCAGTTGCGAGTTTCTTAGTCTGTCTTCTGAAACCTTTTCTAGTCTCCTCGGTGTGGACAAAGTGATCCAGTACGCCGTCACAGAGTGGCTGACGGACATTAGGAAGAATCAGCTGCCAGGCATTCTGGGAGGTGTTGGCCCCATGCACTCAGTTGTCCAGCTGTGTGAGTCTACACTACTCCAAACACACAGCTTGACATTTGCATGTTTTTACCCTGTTTTATCTCTTGGTTAATTTATTTTACCCGTCTTTCTATCTCCTTGTGTTTCTCCAGTTCATGGAGTGAGGGATCTGTTCTGGTTGCCCATAGAGCAATATAGGAAGGATGGACGCATTATTCGAGGTCTCCAGAGGGGGGCAGCATCATTCGGCACATCCACAGCTTCAGCTGCTCTGGAGCTCAGCAACAGGCTGGTGCAGGCCATACAGGTACTCTGTCTGTGAAGGGTTTTCAGTGCAGGTCTCAACTGTGAATTAAAGTTATTCAGAAGATAGATTTGGGCCTGAATTTGTTTCAGGTAGCACAAAGGATTTCAGGATAAGCATGGCCTCAGGTATTCGATGCCTGATGTCTGTCTGCTTCTCTTACAGGCCACAGCAGAGACGGTGTACGACATCCTGTCTCCAACTCCACCCCTGAACCGCTTCGCCATTACAGAGGGCCGGGCTCCCTCCAGCCGGCCTCGCAGAGCCGCTCAGCCTGCAGACCTCCGAGAAGGTGTGGCCAAGGCCTACGACACCGTCAGAGAGGTGCGTCCCCAAACTTTACCTCTACAAATTTATTATGAACCCTTCTAAAGAACAAATCATCCAAAAAATAACCAATCACATGAGAATATGTGTGACACAGCAGGAGGTTGATGGGAGAGATCATTATACGTAGTGATGCATAGTGTATGTAAACGGGTTGTCTAAATTAGAGCTGATATTGTAAGTCAATTAATCAATGCGATTGACTGAAAATTGATTGGCAATAATGTTGATTCATTCTGTGAGCCAAAATGTCTCTTCTATGATATTAAACTGGAAATCCTTTGGTTTAGACCTTTTATAGTGTAATCAATTCATCGATCAATTGACAAGATTTCTGGTTTCTTGAGTGCCTTTACATAAATGTTCTGAAACTAAATATTTTTGACTAATCGCTCTACGGACTCTCTCTATCTCTATGCTCTCCAGGGAGTGATTGACACGGCTCAGACCTTGTGCGATGTAGCATCCCGTGGCCACGAACAGAAGGGCCTGCCCGGCGCTGTGGGCGGAGTCCTGCGGCAGATCCCGCCCACCGTGGTCCGACCTTTAATAGTGGCCTCTGAAGCCACTTCCAATCTGCTCGGTGGCATGCGGAACCAGATCAAACCAGACGCCCGGAAGGAGGATTTCCTGAAGTGGCGCACAGAGGATGGTCAAGAATGATGACGACGACATTTTATATTTGTCTGTGTGATAGAGAGAGTGTGTGTGGTGTGTGTGTGTGTGTGTGTGTGTGTGTGTGTGTGTGTGTGTGTGTGTGTGTGTGTGTGTGTGTGTGTGTGTGAGAGAGTGAGAGATTCTGATTTGGGAAAGTCTTAGTTATGGTAGCGAATCCAGGGTTTGAATGTGTATTTGCATGTGTGTATGGACTAATGAGAGTCGGTGTGCGCTCCAATGCAAAAACAGAGCAATGACTAACGACTACTGCAATTACTGACACCCAGTGTTTTTATGTGGCTCCATCATACATTGACTTCACCAGATTTAATCTTTTCTGTTTTGCATTCAGCAAGAGCTCTCCTCATATTCCTCCCCTCAGTAATACGCCAGTCTGCAGAATCTCCTTACTGTCTGTGCAAACATATCACTGTCACTCTTCAACTGGCTTCTTTTTCAATACAACCAAGGATTATCACTCTCAAGGTTTTCTGTGATCATAAGACACAGATTGTGGGCACTTCATCTACTCTAAATTTTGCTTCTTGAAACAGTTTGTATTCTTATTTGAAGTAGTGATTTCACCTTCTTTCAAGGTCTGGAGAAAAAGTAGGAGCAAGAGGAGGGTGAACTTACCTTCTCTCTTGGTATTCTAATCCACCCATCACTAGCTGCAAACAGGGTACAGTGTGTGATAAACTGACACCTGATGTGACTCTTGCTTTTGTCTATTTGTTGTCCAGTGAAGCTCATATTGGAGACTCTGAGAATATTTAAATGAAGTGTCCTTTGCTAACACCCTCCAGATGGTTTTCAACACAACTTCACAACACCTTGTCATTGGTTCAGCTTTGGTCCCACTGTGCACCTGCTACTCTCAGCGCTGTTATTCGTGCCATAAACCTTGCAGAGTGCCCTTTTTAACTAGTCTGTATTGCCTTCCTCAAACCTGCACCCTTCATGCTACTGTACAAGTATTACACATTCTGGCTCATATGGATAAATACCTGACTGAGAACAAGCTTCCTGACTGAATAGAGATACAGATTACACAAAGCCTCTAAACTCTGTCGCGCATTGGATTCTTTTGAAGCTTCGCTAAGTTGGACTTCAGACGTCTGTAACTCACAATAAACTGTCCAGATGTCAGCCAGTGGTTTCTTCCTACTGCATTACAGCTCATTTGTGCTTCTGTTTCCATGAAGAGTTAGTCTGGGATCTGAATTGACTTACTCTGTCTTCAGAATCACTTTGCCCTCTTCTATAGTTGCCTTCCTGCATTTTTTATGTTTCTTTATTTGTTTTTTATTCTGTTAAAACATTAAGTATTGTCATACTCGTTTTCAAAATTAGATTTAAGAGGATGTGAATCTTGTGGCAACAGAGGATGAAAGATCGGGGGTTTTACATTTTTATCTTGTTATCTTTTGTTAAATAAGTGTAAGGGATTTGTGTCCCTGTGTGTGTGTGTGTGTGTGTGTGTGTGTGTGTGTGTGTGTGCGTGAGAGAGAGAATGAGTTTGTGTGCGCGCATGATGCATGTCTGTGAGGGTGACAGGTGGGTGCTTGTTACATCTCTTGTGTGTGATTACTATTTACTATATCATAAACTGTATGAATGACCTGTATAATACAAAGACGAGGAGTACACAAAATTAATACAAAAAATAAAAAATTTGATTATAAAAAGTGAAAACCATCTTTGCCTGACATTTTTGCTGCTTATCAACAATACATTTTTTGTTAGGGCTGTTATAGTTACACATAGGTTTACTCAAGTACCTTACTTAAGTAGCCTATAGTTTTGTGGCACTTGAAATTTACTTGAATATTTTAATTTACTTTCAAAATCACCTCCATTACATTCCAGATACTGAATATTGACTTTAATTAACTTTTACCTCACTGCTTTTATTTAATAACTGTACCCTGCAGATTTTTTAAAAGTAACATTTTTAGAAACACATGATCGACTAATGAGATATGACACATTGTTATAGTGAGAATACCAAAAACTACATGTAATGGTTCATTTGAAATGTTAACATGTTAATGCATCAGTAACAACAACCAAATCATGTTATAATCACGACAATATTGTGAGAATACTTTTTTTGTAATTGAATGAATGATTTTTTACTTGTAATGGGGCAGGTTTGAGTTTTATGCCTACAGTAGTTAAACTTGGGTTACAGTTAACAATCTGAACACTACTTCCGCTGCTGGTTATTGTCAATATTACCTAAAATCTAAAATGATTGTATTTAAAGTGAATAACAATAAAGGGACTACTACAAAGAGACATATTGATACTGTATTTACAAAAGCTAAATAAGGGCTGTTGCCTAGGAACCGACGGGAGTGGAGTTACAGTTTCGGGGACCTCTTTTAGCGATGCAACAACGGCACTTCCGGTCCACATGTAAACGTTACAGCGTGATTTAAACGTAAATTAAAGACTCGCTATCTGTGTACATTTACTATAAAACTATCTGTCAACCAGTAACAGTTGTTTGTCAGAATGAAGCTGCTCACGCACAACATGTTGACATCTCACGTGAAGGGAGTCACCAAAGGATACCCGCTGCTCATCAAGGTAAACTGTCAACACCCGACGAGCTACATGCTAACGCTAACTCTTAATACACAATGTCCTGCTGTGTTTTCTGTTTGAGCTCATTGCTACTTGAACTGTATCACTTAACACGTGCAGGTTGGATTCTCTTACAAAAACTGCAGAGATAGATTGTTATAAAACATGCAAATCTCGATTAGATTACACCCGTAGCTTTATATCCTTACATACATTGGATTTCAATATCATTTCAATGATGAACAGTTTGATACTTCTGTGGTCAAAATCATTTAATTTGAGTGTCTGAATTCTCAGTGTGAAATATATTATATAGTGCCCTCAAAAATACCCTTTATGGAAATAGCAAACTTACCATGTAAGCTACAGTCTTTACTAAAAACGCCATGCTTAAGATGTGTAAATGACACCTATGTGACATTATACTGTACCTGTTAGTAACTAGATAACAGATATTGCATCATGAACAAATGGCAGAGGAAGTTATTTTGAAGTTAGGACTGCTAGTGTTTGAGGCCCCTGCATTTCTACACTAATAGACTGTGTTGATTCCTCCCGATTTTGTTTTCTTTGTGCAGGCAACTGAGGTGAAGGTGAATGAGGTGGACTTCAACCCTCAGTTTGTCAGCCGGATGATCCCCAAGCTGGAGTGGAGCGCTCTGGTCCAGGCTGCAGATGAGGTGAGTCAGATCCTTTAATAGCTCACATTGTAAACATGAATACCAGTACTATTTTGGAGCATTCTAGAGAGAAATTGTAAAGCTTACTAGTAAGAAAAATAATAGCAAGAAAATCAGTATACAGTTAACAGTATTCCATTACCGAGGTGTTGGGTGTTATGTCATTGTGTTTTTATTTCTCTACGGTCTTGTTAACCAGCAGGTGGAGATTATGTCATCGTCTCTTCTGCCACCCAGTAACATCCACTAATTAATTTACAACTGCCCAGTTTAAAAACTTGTTACTATATCTTTTCTCTCTTTAGTTGGGTCAACGGCAAGACCTGCCGGGTGAGCTGGTGCCAGAATACGAGAACAACGAAGAATTCCTGAAGAAAGTGCACAGAGTGCTATTAGAGGTAAGAAGCTCACAGTCGTTCCTGTTTGTGTTTTTGACTGCAGGGTATTTAAAACAACAGAGTGTAGTTACAGGATGCACATGATGAATTAGTTATTGTTTGGCCCGTAACAAACTATCCTCATTATCTGTTACTCTGGAGATTGATTAAATTACCTTATTTATCTTTTGGTCTTATAAATAGTGAAATTGTTTTTGTTGACATCATCAGATGTCTTATTTTGTCCAACCAACGGTCCAAGACGCAAAGATATTTGATTTACAATTATAAAAACAACAAATACACTCATTGGAGAAGCTGGAACGAGAGAATGTTTGGCATTTTTACTTAAAAATGACCGAAACCATCGATCCATTATCAAAAAAGATCATTTTTTGTTGATCGACTAATCAATGTACGGACTGCTTGCTGCGGCTGTTTTTTTCCCGCCATGGTTACAGAGAGCTCGTTTCGGGGCAAATATTTTAATTCACAGGTTGATGTGGCTCTTTGATTAAATTTTTTAATAAAACCCACACACATACATGAAACGATTTTTTTTAAAGTTAGGAAACGGTGTGTTGGTCCTTCTGTGTGGAGGAACCACTTCTACATTCTTGATATTATTTGCCATGTTGATTCCAGCAGTGTTTTCTATTCTTGTTTCACTTAACACAGTAAATGAATCAATAAGATAGTTATGGGATGTATTTGTTTAGAACACATAAGTACTTATTTTGGATCAAACAACAAAAACTCTTGACTCTCAGTAACATAGGAAGGTACAGTCGGCACTTCACATCCTGTTTCTATTACTGGCAATAGCAATTAGCAGCAAAGCTTTCATGTGGTTGTTTACTGCACAGTGTCTTGTTTTTCATTACTGCACCACGTCCATTCAGCGGAAGACAGTGCCATTTATCTAGAGATGAAACACAGGAACTAAAATACTTTAGTTTGAGACACTATTCTAATGAACATAGCATGTTGGCTCCAAGACATTGCGAAAAATCTTTGGCATTAATGGTAAACAGGCTGCACTTATATGGTGCTTTACACTTTGCCTCTCACCAACACACTGATGGTGACAGAGGATCCAGGGATCGCACCATCAACCCTGTGATTAGTGGACGACCTGCTCTTCCTCCCGAGCCACAGCCGCCCGCTATGTCATAGCCACTTTGTGCTGCAATGACAGCCTCCATTGTTCTGGGAAGATTTTCCAAAGGATTTTGGAGCCTTGCTGCAGGGATTTGCTCCCATTCAGCCACAAGAGCATCAGTGAGGTCCAATACTGGTTCCAGTTCATCTCAAAGTTGTTGGATGAAGTAGAGGTCAGGGCTCTATGCAAGTCAGTTGATGTTGGAAAAATGTGTTGAATGCATTTCCTTCCTCATAAAACAAGACTATTTTAAGTTCTTCATTGTTTACATTAAGGTTAACTTTCTTGCAGTCTTCCTCCTCTTCACTGCCTCCTTTAACATAGTGCTGCATTTCTTGGTGCATTACAGTCACCTGTGGATCATTGTAGTGTGAAGCCAGTGGCAGGACTGTGTACGGTATAGGATGAACAAAACAAGGGCACACACTATAAAAACCACTGCTTGTGGTCAGAAACTCCATAGGGTACCATTAGTGGTGAGGTACTAAAAAAACCAGATTCATTAGGATTTAGGTGGTGGCCTCACAGGTTTCATGTAATGCTGACAGGTGTTGATTGGGCTGGTAACTTCAGCCTACTTATAGTCTATTAAGTTACACAACCATTATTAAACTGTCTTTGCAAAATCATATCTTTTGTCTTTAAATGGACCACATCCCACTGTTCACTGTAGGATTTAAGATTTTCCGTAATTGGAAATAATCCGGGGACAAACCAAAAGTATGCCGACACTCTTGGCCATGCAGTATATTTTGCTCTACGGTGACATCCAGTGGCAGCCTCTCATCTCTCATCTTGGTTGTGTGTTTTGCAGGTGGAGGTGATAGAAGGCTGCCTGCGGTGCCCTGAATCAGGACGAGAGTTCCCCATCTCCAGAGGAATCCCCAACATGCTGCTGAGCGAGGACGAGGTGTAGATGGCAGCTTCACGAAGCCAACGGTTCTCACACGCAACCTCACCCCAAGCTGTCACTCAGATGGGATTGTGGGTATTCAGAGAGAAGAGAGAGGCTGGACTTAAGTTGGTGCCATGAGAACCGCACTTGGTTGATTGTTGTTGTGACATTCAAGTGGCTGTTGCTGCCAATAGAAGAATAACAGATGGAAATGTTCCCAGCGTAACCCCCAGTGGTTTTATCTGTATTTATTTTTGTTACTGTTTGGGTTCACTTTTTTTTTTTCTTTTTCAATAAAACTGTCCTGATTTCCACGACAGCCACTATTGTTTTAGGTTTTTGTGGAAAATCTGGATTCACTTATATTACAGACATGGTAACATATCTAAAACATCCGAGGCTCCATGAGTGAGAGGCAGGCTCTGAACCCCATCTCGCCCTCTCTCAAGGTTTAAGAAAGTGCTGAGGGCCAGATGACGTGGCAGTGGCTTGTCTATATTTGGCTTTGAGGAAAAGAGGCAGGAAAAAAGAAGGCAGGCTGGAAGTTGTTTTTGAGGAAGTCAGTCTTTTTTTTTTTTTTTTTTTTTTTTTTTTTTTTCATGCCACACTTTACAGCGCACACACACACACACACACACAAAAAACCCACCTGGGAGGGCTGCTGTGATCTGAGATTCCCCACTGTGTATCTGGTCTTTTAAAGGAAGAGTTGAAGTCCACCTAGACAACGTAAGTGTCTTTCTAGTCGGTAAGATGGTGCAGCACCAAGTTCTAACAAGAGCCTGTTTGTTTCGCAGGCGGTGTTATCATTTTTAGAAACCTTGCCAGGGCAGACGATGAAGGGGGGGTTTGCCCTGACCAGAAAGCCTTGAGGCAGCCTGAGTCTCTCCTACCTTTCCCTTCTACTTAGAGCAATTACAGGCCTCCACCCGCAACTATAATAATGGTATAATGGGATGGCAGCAGAGCAGCAATAAAAACCAACCCTGACAGATTAACAGCCCTCTCCAAGTTCTGAGCTGTAATTAACAATGAGACCGAAAGAGGAACAGAGAGGAAAGAAAGGGCCCAGATTGAAAGCTAGAAAAGATAAAGATAAAAAGGGATGGGTTGTGGAGGGATTTTAATAAAATTAGAATAAGCCTTAAATGTGGATGAGTGAGTCTATGATCCTAACTAAAGCTGCATTTTCAAAACACCGGCATGTACTTATGGATTATCCCCATCTTCTATTTTATAATTTTAATGTTTAAAGGTTTATTTCGTCATTTTTGTAAATATGCTTCTTGGCTTGTGTGCAGTAAATGTTCAGCTCCTGCTGATTCACTCTGTTAGCTTAGCTTAGCAAAACGACTTGAATAAATTGGCTTTGTCCAAAGGTTTCAAAATCCACCTACAAGAAACTCTAAAGTTTACTAATTACAATGTGATATATAATTTGTTTAGTTTGCATCAAAACCGAATTGTAAAAACAACAATTCCACATTTTATGGGCAGATACGTTTCCAGGAACTTCCTCGATTCTCAACTGGTCTCCTAGAATATCTACCGGGGGACTTGCCTTGGTAACTGGAGGTTTACCATTTACCATCGAATGTTTGCCTGTGTCTGTGTGAAAAGACAGTGACAAATAAATTCCCTTGCAAGATTAACGAAGTACAATATTAATGTAAGTTCTTTGCAGTTACTTCCCCAAATAGTGGAAATGGCGGAGTTGCTATAGGCTCTGAGGAAAACAGAAAGTGATCTGGTTGTCATAGCAATAATACCACTTGGTAACATGTTTAAGATAAACTGAGCTAACCAGCTGCTGGTCATCAATCTTCTCATCTTATAAAACAGCAAATAAGCATATTTCCCAAAATGTTTAACTGTTCCTTTTATGTTTACCTGTGGAGAGAGAGTGGTGCATTTTGTGGAGAGAATAAATTGCAAAATGTGTGTGAGAGAGGAAGATGGCTCTTGCCTACATAATCACACACTCGCTTCACTTTGGTGGCATCCCACCCCACCACCACCACCACCACCACCTCTCCTCCATCCAGTCCCTCCCTCCTCCTCCTCCCTCTGTCTGAGCCTTTCTCACTGAGGATCTGCACAGTAATGGAGTCACATCATGCAGCAGGTCTCTGTGTTTTCAGCACAGCTTTCAGACTGGAGTTCATTTAGTCCGGGGATTTGTAATTTACTGTAAAGTTTCCTCTTTTTTAAACTCACAGAACAAGGACTTCTTTCATATATTTTTCTGCGTCATGTCTTTTTATGTCGTCTGACTTTTTCCGTGTTTTCATGTTTATATGAGGGGGATTAACAGTTTTCCAACATAAATCAACAGTTTCTTTCTACGTTTTAGTGCAAGCTGCTTTCTGTTTACATATAACTGGGAATGAGAGGAGCTCGTCTTTTTGTTTGTTTTTTTTAAAGCTGCAACTTGATTTTCTGGGAGTGGGTATGGGCCAGTTTTTTGCTCCACAGATGGGTCTTTCGGAGGTGAGAGCATGTGAGCTTGGCTGCATCAGATAGTTCAGTGAGCTGCTGAGGTCTTAGTGTGGAGGACTTGCGACATGGGCTGAGCTCCTGTGATGAGTAGTTTCTCCTGAAAGCTGTTGAATATTCCGAGGATGGACGACGGAAAACGGAGACGGATGAAACTTAATTTATCGGTTAAACTGTAATTAGATAGATTCACCTTTTTGCACGCGGAAAGCGCACGCGCACTGGCACGAGACAACAGCGGAGCTTTTGAGCGCACCAAATTGGAGTTCAAGCGTCGGCCAAAATTTCACTAAATGTAAGTTGTTGTTTTTTTTACTGTGGAGTCTGGTTGTAGTGTTATTTCATTCTAGCGTGGAGAAGCAGTTGCTCTTGTACGGATTCTTTCTTTTTAATTTGATATCTTAAACTTGGATTAAAGAACAAACGACAATGCGTATTTTTCTCTGTCTGGTCTTAAAATATGCAGCCTCATCTATGAACAATGTTGTAAAATGACCGAGGCAGAATAAAAGTTAAGTCAGCAGATGTGGTTTTCCTTTCCACAGAAAGTGGTTTGGACCGAAATAGCCCGTTAGAACTGTAGATTGGATATTTTGGGGGCTTTATTTTATTCCAGTAGTTTTATTCTAGTAGTTTTATTCCAGTAGTTTTATTCTAGTAGTTTTATTCCAGTAGTTTTATTCTAGTAGTTTTATTCCAGTAGTTTTATTCCAGTAGTTTTATTCTAGTAGTTTTATTCCAGTAGTTTTATTCTAGTAGTTTTATTCCAGTAGTTTTATTCTAGTAGTTTTATTCCAGTAGTTTTATTCCAGTAGTTTTATTCCAGTAGTTTTATTCTAGTAGTTTTATTCCAGTAGTTTTATTCTAGTAGTTTTATTCCAGTAGTTTTATTCTAGTAGTTTTATTCCAGTAGTTTTATTCTAGTAGTTTTATTCCAGTAGTTTTATTCCAGTAGTTTTATTCCAGTAGTTTTATTCTAGTAGTTTTATTCCAGTAGTTTATTCCAGTAGTTTTATTCCAGTAGTTTTATTCTAGTAGTTTTATTCCAGTAGTTTTATTCCAGTAGTTTTATTCCAGTAGTTTTATTCTAGTAGTTTTATTCCAGTAGTTTTATTCCAGTAGTTTTATTCCAGTAGTTTTTCCAGTTTTTATTCTAGTAGTTTTATTCTAGTAGTTTTATTCCAGTAGTTTTATTCTAGTAGTTTTATTCCAGTAGTTTTATTCCAGTAGTCCAGTAGTTGAGCATTGGTGTAACCCTCGGTTTAAAGACACATCTCCTAGTTGTTGGTTTGGAGACTGAGCTTCAGTGACCCTCTCCCACAGTGACCTCCATTGTTTCAGCTGGATCTCCTCCCCGTCCCTCCGTCCCCCCACCGGACAATGTGGCTCCCCCGTCTGGCGGCGCTGCTGCTGCTGCTCCGGTTCTCCGGTGTGTTGTTGGTGGAGGGCTTCAACACGTGCCACTCCATCAACCTGGACGCGCAGAAGTCCCGGCGCATCGAGGCGGTCCGCGGGCAGATTCTCAGCAAGCTCCGCATCCGCAGCCCGCCGGCCAAGGACGAGGCCCCGTCGCCGGGCTCCGTGGCCCCGGAGATCATGCTGCTCTACAACAGCACGCGGGAGCTGCTGAAGGAGCGCGCGCGCCAGGCCGAGTCCGCGTGCGAGCGCGAGAGCAGCGAAGAGGACTATTATGCCAAAGAGGTGCAGAGGATCGACATGCTGCCCCCCCGCACCGACACAAGTGAGTCCACTCATGATAGGACGGAGGGTCTCACAGTGTGGTCCGGGGTCCCGATGGGTCCCTGACAGGGGTCCAAAAAGAACCCACCAGAAACAATCCAAATGACTTAATTGAATGGTTCCCAACGTCTTTCTCTTTGATTATGACTCCTTAAAATAAACAATAGCTGTCCAATAAACAATGTCTATCTGTGGACATTCATCACTGGTTGAACCTCCTTAAAACACAACTTAAGATCGTTTTTTTTCTTCTTAGATTGTTTTATTTAAAGGAGTTTTGGAGGCCAGAAGATGTGAAAGTAGCATAAACAATATTTACTGACAGAAAAGTGCACAGCTTAGCGTTATCACTTTTTTATGTGTCACATAATAAGAATTAAATGCACTGACTAAATAGGCTTCACCTTCATCAGTACCATTTCACATTCTGTTTTAAAAGTATCGGTAGTGGAAGAAGTATAAAGATCTTACTTAAGTTAAAGTATGTTTAAAAAAAACACTCTTTTACAAGTTAAATTGTTGCAGTCGAAGTCAAGTTTTATATGCATGGTAACTAATGGCAGAGACATAAAAAAGAGTAAAGATGATTGAGAAGGTCAAGTTATCAGGGTAGAAGGTGTTTATCCTTCAACAGCTACTGTAGATGTACTCTTGAGCAAGACATTCAATTATCTGATGCCTTCAAAGCAGCTTTATAATGTCAAACTGCCAGCTGTGGTTGGCTTATAGAAATTAAACTTCATTAGGGAGATTTTTAAGATTAATGTTTCCGCATACTACATGGTACATGATTACATAACTGTAATGATGTTTCATACAGTAAAATCCATGAGCGCAACAATTATACATATTAAACATAAGACCAGACACATTTACTTACTGCCCCCAATCCTATAATTTAGTTTCCAGACACTCATCAGCAGTAATTATGTCCGAGACAATGCATCAGCCCCACAGAGCTTTTAACCAATACTATAAATACAACATTGTCTGAGAAGGCATGAGATGTTGTTGGATCATTAGTCATCCTTTTTTCTGTTTATTTCATCCAGATGCGGTGCAGCCAGTGACCCCCGACCCCCATTACAGAGTCGTCCACTTCGACGTCAGTGGCGTGGACCTGACCAACAGCACCCTGGTCAAGGCTGAGTTCAGGATCTTCAGAGCTCCCAACCCGCAGGCCCGGGCTTCAGAGCAGAGAGTGGAGATCTATCAGGTAAACAACAGAGCGATGGCTTAAAAGCAGAAACCTGTTTATCACTTTTACTGCAGCAGAACCATCAATTAGCATTTAATCTCAAATATCACTGAAAGACAATTCGATTGCTGTCTTTTTAACCTTTTACATCCAAAAATGACATTTTCCACAATAATGAAGGAGACACTGAATCCATGCTTCTTAAAACTCACTTCAGACTGTCTTTGGTCTAAAAGGAGCAGACACAAGAGTTGTTTCTTCTTTTGGAAAAAATATTTTCATATCAAATGGTGTGACCAGGAATGCCTTTTAAATAGTTTTTTTGGGGCGGTAGATTTTCCCTCCAGGAAAATGGGCATCAGGCCAACAAGACTATTATCACAATAAATCTTCACAATTTAAGCTATAATTGTATTTTGAATTGTATTGAGACTTTTCTCACCTCTAACAGAAATATGTTGGCCCCAGGAAAGTGAGTAAACACAATTAACATGCCTGATGACAGATCTATAGGCTGCTATAGGTTTTTATGACACACAGTGTTTGGCTCTGTGCCATTCATGTGTTATGTAAAGAATGAAGGAAGATGAACTCCCTGCCGTCTTTACCACAGTGGAAATTATAATGTGTGTGTGTGTGTGTGTGTGTGTGTGTGTGTGTGTGTGTGTGTGTGTGTGTGTGTGTGTGTGTGTGTGTGTGTGTGTGTGTGTGTGTGTGTGTGTGTGTTTAACAGCTGCTGAAGCCAGATGAAGAGAGCACCTCCACTCAACGTTACATTGACTCCCGCACCGTTCAGCCGAAGACGAAGGGAGCATGGATCTCTGTGGACGTTACCGAAACCATTAAGGACTGGGTGTCAGATCCAGGTTGGCCTCAGCACTTCCTCCACATAATGAGGCATATATATATATATATATTCAATATATATATATGTATATGCGCACACACACACACTCACACACTGTCTCTCTGTCAGCTGAACTCAATGTGTGTCCTTCCTACTGATCAGAGAACAATCTTGGCCTGAAGTTGGGCATCCACTGTCCGTGCTGCACATTTGTCCCGTCAACCAACAACATTGTTCCCAACAAGAGTGAGGAGCTGGAGGCTCTCTTTGCAGGTCTGTTGCACTTATTTTTTTTTCTGTCACGTTAGCCAAGTCTTGGTACTCATACAAATGTGCTGAGTGGATGACTAGAGCAGCTTGTATTAACCCTCAGTGATTAAATCTTAAACCTTGTTTTTTTTTTCGACTTGAGGGAAATTGTCACTCCTTGTACAGAAAATGCTGAGTTTAACCTCCTTTTTTCAAAGACGCTGTTTTGAACATTGAACATGTTTCAACATGATGAATTTAGACTTTGCTGAAGTCTCTATAGATGTATGTTGTTTGTTTTGTGGATGACTGGTCAGCATGCAACATTATTTGTATTTGAGCCACATGTGAAAATTAACCACAACACATTAACAAATAAATAATTACATTGACAGCCAGTGTGTTAAAGATCTGATCAACAAAATAAATTGACATTGAACATAGCCTCAATTTTATCTAAATGGCCACTGAGACGAAAAATCGAAGAGGTCGGTTGTAAATATCTTTGTGCAGGTGTTAAAAGCACTTGTGTAGGATTTATCAGCACAGCAATAATCCTGCAGGCGCCTCCAAGAAGATGATGAAATGGTGATAAAACAGGAACAATGGAGACACTGTTCTTCCTGTGAAAGTCTCTGTGAAACTGTCAAAGGACTGTCTGTGCTGCTTCATTTACACCCCAAATTATGGCACTCCTCAAGATT
Organism: Anoplopoma fimbria; assembly: GCF_027596085.1. Lineage (NCBI taxonomy): Eukaryota > Metazoa > Chordata > Actinopteri > Perciformes > Anoplopomatidae > Anoplopoma > Anoplopoma fimbria. The sequence continues at coordinate 15,660,518 of NC_072452.1, forward strand.
TACACTGAGTAGAGTAAAGTCAGTTTTTTTACCACTTGGAAAAAAATATTAACTTTTGAAACTTATACAAGCAGGGGCTTGTATTGGCTTGTACTCAGAACACCCATAAAATCAGATACCAACAGGCAGCCTGTTATTCCTGGTTTATATATATGTGCGTGTGCGTGTGTGTGTGTGTGTGCGTGTGCGTGTGTGTGTGTGTGTGTGTGTGTGTGTGTGTGTGTACATCTGTACTGTAATTTATATGCACTGTACTGTCTATGTACTGTAATATTTGTTCAGCAATAATCACAAATTGCTGAATTCTCAGATATTTTTTTTTTCAAAAAAACAAAATCATAGTGTATTTCTGTATATGACCTACTTCTGAAGTAGGAATTCAAAGGTGTAACTGGGTAGTTTTACAACCGTTTTGGCATGTGACCCTTAAAAACAAGGCAAAGTCTACTCACAAACCCTCGTCACAGACTACATTTATCTTCCACTAGTGAGTGATTTTGCTCTTTCAGATTGTTTTGAATAGTTTTTACAGCCTGAAGAGGGGAGACAATCCAGTATTTCACTATAAAAAAAAAATAATTTCATTTTTTATCGATCATTGTGTGACCCCTCAGGTTTACCCCCTGGGGGTCCCGACCCCGACAGAGAGAACCATTGTGTTAACTGTTACACTTATCTACGTAGGTGTTGATGACGAGCTGCTTCGTCAGTTGAGAAAGCCCGGTCAGGTTAAAGGCCAGGCAGATTTCAGCACCAAGACGCCGCACCTCATCCTCACAGTGCTGCCCAGCGAAAGAGTGGACAACCCGACCAAGAAGAACCGCAAGAAGAGGGCGGCCGCCACAGAAACCAAAACCTGCTCCCGGTAGGCCGCCAACGGGCCACGTGTGTGTGTGTCTGTGGGTGTGTGAGGTTATGTGTGACTGACTGACGGCACTGACGTGTAGTTTCATAATTCTGAAATCTAGTTGTGGTGGGCGGTGTATTTTTTTTCTCCTGACCCAAAACTTTGCAGACTATTGTGTGTCAAAACTAACAATATTGACCCTGTGTTTAGACTGCAGGCCAAGAGGCGTGCAGTGTTTTATCTAGACTACCTCGCGCTGCGGGGGAACAGTCTAGCCGACTTGCATAGTCATTAGCTTGTGATGGCTGGCTCTTCAATGGGGACCCGTTGCCATTTTCCCATGACCCAACTTTGGTTGCTTCCCCTGGACCATTAAAAAAACAGGATGGCGTTGAAATATTTGCTTGTGTCTCCTCTCGGTGTGTCTCAGTGGCTCAGACCAGGGCTGCTGCCTGCGCTCGCTCTACATCGACTTCAGGCGGGACCTCAACTGGAAGTGGATTCACGAGCCCAAAGGTTACAAAGCCAACTTCTGTTCCGGCAACTGCCCTTACATCTGGAGTGCCAACAACCACTATAACATGGTGAGTTGGTATGTTTGGTATGATGAGATGCAACCAGGACTTTGTGTTGAAGCTTTTTTGGTACCATCCAAATTATGTCTAAAGTATTGAAAACTGAAAATAACTGGCATCAAATATTTTGTCCGATTTAATTATTCTTTGATCAGACAGTTCCTGATGTGAATCAAAATTTTATTTAGGTAAAAAGAGAAAGTTCAGCCTAACCCCAGCTCTACATATAAGTCAAGACACAAATACCTTAATGTGTCTGAACATTTGGTGACGACCTACATCTCTTAAAAGTCCATAAAGCCACTGTGAAACAAGCCACCACAACAAAAACAACTGTTTTAACCACTCAGACAAATAAGTTACTCTGCAACCTTTTTCAATAAAGTCACACAAAGTCAAATGTGCTCTTTTTTCCAAATCATATTTTGCTGCAATCCTGAGATTCTTGTCCTTATTTTGTTTTTATTTGGCTGGGAAAAGCAACACAGCCAAATCATATGAAAACATAGTTATGAGCAGTTGCTCCAGTACAAACACAAGAAACTTCAATAACTGAAGTGACTCTTCCATCTCTCTAGTAAAACACCAAATGCACCAAACTCCATTCAACCTCCAGATGGATTTCAATGTAAAGCAACTGTGAAATGCGGGTGATGTTTTCCTTGAAATTAGCTTTAAGTGCCTTGTTTGTGGTGGCTAAATACCACAGTTAGCTTTATCTCATAGCTTATGACTTGGCTGGAGCCTGACTGGCTCTTACATAACCTTCTGATTTACTTTTTTTTTGTTTATATCCATTATTCATTAGATTTCTAGAATATTTACATTTATACAACACTTGATTCGCTGCAATGAGACATGTTGTTGCTGACAACAAATGCTGCTGTGGCTTTCACACCATTTGATTTTCTTGGTTTGATGGAGTTTGGCAGTTTTGTTGTGCATGTTAAAGTGTTTGAAGGATAAAAAAGGAAACACATTGACACATTAGTAAGGACACATTGACACACAGTAATACATTTACCTACACAGCCTTCTTTAAAAGCCCCTGAAAATGTACAACATTAAATATTCATGACTAAATACACAGCTATCAAAGTTAAGAAAAACACATTCTTAGGTATTATTCATGAAGATAAACCTTGTTCATTAGCTGCTGCTTCACAAGAAAGAGTCAGACATTTTGGGAAATAAGCTTTTTACCCTGCTTGGCTAGAGTTAGATGAGAAGATTAATAGAACTCTGTGAATATGAAGCTAACGCCCTGATCTGATTAACTTAGATTAGCATAAAGACTGTAGTCGGGTAATTATTGTGCAACTACTTTTTTTAAACGGTTGCCTAGCAACATTAGTGAACAACCCCACAACTGTCATCACATTTTTATTAAAAAGTTGCTAAATCATGATCGGTGCAAAATGTACATGACTTCACCTTTTCCCTACTGAGGCCTGCACACTAAGCACCAGTGAGAAGACATAAATACAAATAAAGAGCGTAGCTAAAGATAATTAACAAAAACTGCTGTAACTTTGACAAAACGTTGTGTTCTTGTAGGAGCTCATCGTTCATATAAAGAAACTGATCTCTTAGTTAACACACTCTTATTATGTGTTCTCCTGGTCAGATCCTGCCCCTGTACAACAAGCTGAACCCTGAGGCCTCCGCCTCGCCCTGCTGCGTCCCTCAGGACCTGGAGCCCCTCACCATTATGTACTTCATAGGCCGCACACCGCGTGTTGAGCAACTCTCCAATATGGTCGTCAAATCCTGCAAGTGCCGCTGAGTTCAGCGGAAGAGGTGAGGGAGGAGAATGATTACGGGACCACAACTACAAACTGTTTTGTTCGGGGTCGGGTTAAAGACGGGAGGACAGACGGACCCTTTGTTCATTAATCTTCTCTTTTGATCACCTTTAGCATATTTTTGAGATGTTATATTTTTACTCAAATATCACATTCTTTACAGGCATGAAAACTTCTGCATTATCTGGAACTTTGCGTTTGATATAGGATCCACTGTAAATATCACAACATAGCTGTATTAAACCTGTACTTGGATATTAAAAGGGGGTGTTGTGTGATTTGGCCCACATTTGGTCTACATGAAAATAATTCTTTTTATCAGGATTTTGGTTCCACCTCGGACATTTATATGCCTGCGGTCGTGGGCAGCAGAGTGAGCGAGATGTGTTTGCTTTAGGTTTAAAGGTGTTGATATCGAGGAGGCGGCCGGGAAAGGTTTGCAGACGGAGATCTTTAGGCGAGGGAGGCAGAGAGCAGATAGAGAAGAGAGAGAGGAGCTGTGTCCAGGCGGAGGCCCTGCCAGCTCTCTGCGGTTCCCGGGCTGAAATCTGCTCGGCGTAAACAGGATGTGAAAGATTTCCAGACACCGACCCGACCACTCATGGAACGCTAGATTTAAATGTTCCCCTCATCTCCTCTGTCTCTCTCTCTCTCTCTCTCTCTCGCTCTCTCGCTCTCTCTCGCTCTCGTTCTCTCTCGCTCTCGTTCTCTGCTGCTCGAGGTTCTGGGATTTGTGGTGGGAGGAGAGAGGGAGAAAAGAGAGGCTTTGAAAATGAGACGTGGGATGATAGGGCTGTGTTTGGAACGGCTGCAAGTTTCTAAGGTGGTATTTTGCAGCCTTTGCAAATTTGTACCTATTTGGGTCTGACTCAAATATTCCTCTCATTGTCGTTTTCTGAATATGCATTTATTATCTTGATGTAAAATAGCTGTTGACTTATTTCTATTCCTATGCTGTGATTTATTTAGTCATACCTATGTTTTACCACCAGACTCACTGATAAACACACAGACACACACAGTCTCTCTCTCTCTACACCCAAGTATCCACATTGACCTCTTTTGATAGAATGGAAACATCCCTAGGGCATATTTTAAATATAGACTCTCTGGTATGCCAGTGGTTTGTTTGTGTATGTATGTGTGTGTGTGTGTGTGTGTGTGTGTGTGTGTGTGTGTGTGTGTGCGCATGCGCGTGTGCGTGTGTGTGTGGCTGGTGAGGTCATGCACAGAAATTATTCCTTGACTTTTATTGTGAATTCCATTGTGTTTGTGACCGGGGGGTGTTCTCTCTGTGACCCTGCTCAGAGTGAGATGTGGATTTATCTTTTTTTACTTTTTGAGGTGTTTGGAAGGTTTGAAAGGAGGTTTTGAAAACTAAAGTTGAATAGGAAGGAAAGCTTCAGTCACAACAACATTTGGTCATGGACGACGGTAACAGAGCCAGTGATTGTCTTTTTTTAACATCATTGTATAGAGAGTTGCAAAGATGAAAGAGCTGCTGGTTTCTGAAGGGCTCCCCAGACAATGTAACAATCATAAAGGTTTTCGTCTGCACCACCGGTTTCAATTATTTCAACCCTGTTTTATAAACTTTATTGTGGCCTCAGCCACCATTGCCATAGAAAATCCCAATTGAAACAGTTGAAAGTGTCATTGAATTTAAATCTCCTCTGTTTTATTGGGTTTGATCTAGATGGAAATTTTGAAAAACCTGGCTCAATAAAACCAAAACTATCTGCATGGCCATCAGTGATGGAAAAAGAACTCAGATCTTTTTATGTTGTTTTCTCTAGCGAAAAAAAATAAAAATAGCAGCCAAATTGCACAAGGGTTATATTCACATCAGTTGGACTGCTCTTTATATTGTGATCCTTGCATGTGTGATCAGTCTGGAGCAAACAGCTCAGACTCAGTCCAACCAAAACAATGAACGCTCATAAGCAAGTCAGACCCTGACCAGAAGATGAGTAAACACTCAAAAGATACAAACTGTTCTCCAGCCATTGCAGTAAAATAGTTTTTTGTAAGCCACAGTGAGAATGCAGCCTCAGTGTGTGTGTGTGTGTGTGTGTGTGTGTGTGTGTGTGTGTGTGTGTGTGTGTGTGTGTGTGTGTGTGTGTGTGTGTGTGTGTGTGTGTGTGTGTGTGTGTGTGTGTGTGTGTGTGTGTGTGTGTGTGTGTGCTAGTGCTCGCGCTGTGGTGAGGCTCCCTCCCACCCGAGTAAACTAGCCCCAGCATCTGTTAGTCTTTTCCACTTAACTACCCCTTGCTATATCCAACCTGTACTTATCCCACGGTAGAGCGCCTTGCTCTGTCTCACACTGAGTCCCACTGTCCTTGAGCGGGAAGTCTAACGACCCCCGCCCGCTCACAAACACACACACAATCCAAACCATGTCTGTGCCTTTGACCTTGACTGGGAGTGTACATACAGAACCTGTAGGCATCAAAAGCACACCCATGCACCCAAACATCCGGCCTGTATGGCCTCCATTTAGCCAGATCTGTCATGATTCATGGCTCTGGTTCTTCCCATACTGACCAAGAAATGTAAAAGAGCCCTTGATAACGGTTGTAAAATGTTCTTGAGGATGACAGAAAGCTATTCTCTCTTCCTCTCATGCACCTTGTGGTCGGTGTCAAACATAGCTCACATTACAGGTCTGGACGAGACTTTATTTGTCACACAACTAGATTGAAATCGTTTGTGTTTATTTCTGTCGGTTAAATTAAAGTACAGCTCTAGGGGCAACGGGACACAATAAACAAAAAATAAAAGGTTCTACAAGCAGCAGAGCGAGACACAGGAGTAAACAGAAGATACCAATCTGTGGCCTCAGCATTATTGAAGCCATATTATCGGAGCAGTCAAAGAGCTTTACTTGAGGCCCTGAAATAACAAAACAGCTGGGAGGCCAAACCCACAGAGAACCGGCTGTTCTTTTTGTAAACACAGGAGGGAGACATTTCTGCCATTTATTTTTGGATTGATTCAAAGTACAAAGTGACATTAAATCATGTTTGTTGACAGTTAAGTCTGTTTGTATTGAGCTGGCCTTACTACTGAGGTGACCTCGGAAATCAGATCAAAGTAAGAAGAGCGTTGTGAAAAACAAGACATACTTAACTGATTTATTTTGTCCTATACTATTCTATGACTTTTTTAGACATACTAAACCATATTTTTTTATGACATACTTTACTATGTCTTTTTTAGGAAATTCTACTACTTTTTGATGACTTACTATACTGAGTATTTAATGGCATACTATGGTATTACTTTTTATGATGTACTATTCTACCACTTATAGATCACATACTATTCTATGACTTTTATCACTTACTATTCTGAGGTATTTTTTGACATACTAGACTAACTATAATGAGTATTTAATAATATAATGAGTACATAAGTTATAAAAAAGTTTTAGTATATTATCATACTATGACTTTTTTATCACTTACTATAGTATAACTTCTTGTCACTATCTGATTATTCAATGACATACTGTACTGTTATTTTTTATGACGTAGTATAATATGACTTTTTTATGTCATACTGTACCATTACTTTTGATGACATACTATATAAAGACATTTTCATGACATACTGTACTCTGACTTTTTATCACTTAGTATACTATAACGTTTTCTCACTATATATGAGTAGTAAATGACATACTATACTATTACTTTTATCACTAACTATGCTGAGTATTTAAGAACATACCACACTCTGACTTTTCATCACATACTATACAATAACTTTTTATGACATAATATACCATTACTTTTCAGGACACGCTATACTATTACATTTTTTTACTTACTATACTTGACATTACACTTAAAAAACATTGTCCCGGATTATGCGGTTTGAAAAAGAAATGTGAAATATAATTTTAGAGTTTTACACCAAGAATTTAGTCTAAAAACTGATGGAAGGCTTAATATAAGTGAGCAGCAATTAAAAAAATCCACATTCCTTTTAATGTATAACAAGAAGAATTAAAATAAAATGAGAGTATTAACATCTTTTGTAGGTCACGAGTCAGACTCACACAATATTGATGGGCTGTGGTCGACACAGACAAGTTACCGAGTGAATATCTTTCTCTTTCCAGCCCTCTGTCAACAAATGACAAAATATGTGGGAGCCTGAACTTACTTATTTTGGCGCTGGTGCCTCTTGTAGTAGTTTCTGGTTCTGAGTAAGCAGGAACTGAATGTTTATCGCAAATCCACAAAGAGCCGAGTTCACTCAGGACTTTCAGGGTTCAGGTTTCAGGTCATTTCAAATCTCCTTCTCTCCAGTTGACGGAGGTTTGGGAACAACAGAGTGTGTCTGAATTCTATGCTGCATATTTATTGTATACATTGAGTACTATATACTAATATTTTTTCTCATGTTTTTGCAGTTTGTACAGAAGAACTTACTTTACCTTTTTATACTAGAATGAAATTATACAATACATAAAAATGAAATTTTACCATGCCACTGCCAATCAAACGTTTCAGAGAGAACCCCAGGGAAAAACCCAAATATTTTAATACTTTATATATTTATATATTTTATGTTTTTACAGGCCGTATTTGTAGCTGGTAAATTAAAGAAATGGTTGGAAGAAGTGTAGCATGAAAGGTGAACATACTCCAAAAAAGCGTAGAATTTGTGAGTAGTATAAAACTAGGACAAAGGTTTGGTCAAGATCACTAAACAGCGCTACAGGCTTTGTACATTTAAAGGTGCCCTGTGGAGTTTTCTTTTTTACATCCGCTGTTACTCACCAACACTTATTGTGTGTATTATTTTTGTGTGTCCTTGAGGTCTAACAGACTAGATGAATGCATGAGTTTTCAAAGGTGATATTTCTTAGAAGTTTGAAACCTGTATTCTTTACAACCATTTTTAATAGCCTGTCTTCTCCTTCACTGCCTTTATTGGCAAATTAGTGTTTTTCTTGAGATGGTACAGAAAGTCGACACAATAATATAAAATAAATCAAGAAGGCATCTGCGCAGGCAAGCCAGGTTAAGGTTAATGTCAAATACAAGTGTTTGTTAAGAGAAGTCTGGTAATTGTCACTTTAATGTGTCACTTTAAGACATTATGAGGCATCTAACAGGGTTCAACTGAGGACAAATAGTAAAGTAATGAAAAGGTGTATAGACAAGTTCAAAACCTGCACATCTATGTATGTGGCAGAGGGGATTAGTCTTTAAAATAATAAAACACAAACATCATCAACCAAGATCACAAGCGGAATCAACAGTGATTTAAGTAAAGCTTGATACTATATTTGGTAAACACTACAAACCTTAAAAGTGACCTTAGTGTTGTTTAATAGCCCTGAACAGTTTTATCGAAGGCGGGCAGACAAAGATTCCTATCATGGTGTAAAAAGCACAAAAGTTTTAATACAAAGGAGTAGCCTTAAACTTGGTCTGACTTTTACCCTTTTTACCCCTGAAAACAAAGCAGTTTCATGAACCAGCCGTCGTTAGTTACCTGCTTCATCCCTCAAACAACTCGCTGCCTCGTATGACATCATCACACAGAGGAGTGACACTGGTCCGATGCTTTGCTTTGATGATAATGTACTGTTGTTGTGGTTTAGGTTTTCCACCCACTGCAGGATTTCCCCCGGGAATGTTTTTAGCGGAGGTGGTAAGCCACCCAGGTCCTGATTCATTGTGTCATGTGATCAATTTTATTTGTAGACACACACAAAAACAATTATTTACTGTGTTAAAAACTCCTGTGCTACCGTCCACTCGTTTACTCTTCTAATGTTGTATTCCATAACAAGGTACTATTTTTTTCTGATTAGCTACAAAACCCTGCCCTTGATTTGAAGCTATCGTCAGTGGCCAAGAGTTCGCCTCACGAAGCCAACATAAATCTAAGAGTTAATTGTGAATATGTTTGCCGAGAATTGATTGAGTTCAGAAGCAGAAAGACAGACCAACAAAGTAGATAATTATGTGTAATGATGTCATGATAATGATGTGACTCAAAGCGTCTTTGAACCTCTCAAACTTGTGACCAACTGTTTACACACAAGGTGTGATAGATTTTAAAGGATGCATGATTCCCTCGTTTAAAAGGCCTCTTTATCTCTCCGTATTTTGGCAAACGTAGGGGCAACTCGTTCAATCCACCACTTTAATCCAAACTGAAATGTTTTAACAACTTCTAGATGGATTGTGATTGAAACAGACATTCATGGTTCCCAGATGATTAATCCTACTGATTTGGTAATTTCCTGATTTTCCCCGTAGCAGTGAGATATCTCCACTACTGTTGATTGCATTGCCAGGAAATTTTGTACACACATTTATGTCCCCCAGAATGAATTGTAAGGTCCTAACAGCCACACATTTCTGGCATTTGGCAAAGTGCTGTTTAAGACAAGCACATGAAGGTTTCTAGGAGCTCACTGGGACTTGCTTGATTAATAAAGATATTGAGTGTACCAGCACAATTTAACTCAGATGATTTGTTGAAACAAATAAGTAACAGTTAAAATCAGATAAAGAAAATTGTCTCAGAAAAGTCACAAAACACCGCCTGCATGGCTGTAGAGTCTTTGTCTCTGAAGCAGATGTCAGTGACGGCCCAGTGATCATGCAGTCATTCAGTCTAAAGTGTGATTGGTTCATGTCTTCTCATCCTCATGTCTGAAGGGAGGCGATTCCAATCATCAGCCCCTGTTAAGGATTTAATGTCCCGAACAAATTTCCATTGAGCTTTGTTAGATCACAAAGTAGAAAGGGGTTTCTGGCACAACTTCACCTACTTCCGAGGTGCATGGAGGGAAAAAGTCTGCAAGTTTTGCAGGAGTTTTGACCTCTTCAGAACCCAAAGTAACAAAGTAAAACTTATTCTCCTGGAACATCAGCTTTATTGATGATGGTGAGGATCCCATGTTGTAAACACTGTATATTATAAGTATTCAGAGTGTGAAGTCAAATAGCTGAACCCACAGCTTTATGACTAATATGTTCCTTCCCACCCTGACTTTGGCTCCATGTTGTGAGTGTGTTGGCTGTCAGAGTGTCGGAGCTGAACCTGACTGGTTCTCTGATCGAGGCACGTCTGAAAGAGAGGACTCTGGAGGTGGTGTGGGGGGATTTGACGGTGGCTGCATATCACTCATGGGCTTCCTAACCTGCAAGGGGCTCCACTTGTGTGAGAGCTGCCTCCTCATGCTCCTCCTCTTCGGCTTTCGTGGCCGTCTCCTCCTCTCCTCGCTTGCTCCTGGCTGGCCGCGGTCGCTCAGCGTGTCCGAGGACTCGTCAATGTACGCCAGATTCTCTCCGAAAAAATCCAGCAGCTGGCAGCTGGGTGAGGAAGCGGCGTGGAGTGGAGGGGAGGGAAGGTGGATTGGATGGCGAGAAGGAGGAAGAGGGGAGAAGCGAGGGCACAAACCAGGAGCAGGCGTGTGTCTGTGGGTGTTTTTGGCAAAAGATACACATTTCTCTGGTGGAATCAGTTTGTCTTTCTCTTGTGCTGTGTTCATGTCTGCGGCTCTCGCTCCTCCCTCCTCCATGTTGCTGACTGTACAGAAGGGCGGTAACTTGTGGAGCTCCAAGAAGGACGAGGAGCCTGAGGAAACATCTGACCTGGAGTCAAAAGGAGACTCAGATCCAGAGAGGGATCCTTCCTGCAGGACTGTACCTGCTGAGTCCAGCTCTAAGGTGGAGCGGGCCACGGGGAGGGAGAATGAGCGAGCCAGCATGGGAGGAAACGACCTGCCCTCCACCTGCAGACAGACAGCCGGGTCGACTCTCAATGCAGGCACCACTCTCGGGACCGTTCCTCCTCCGGTGGCGCTGACCCGTTGCTTGGACTTGGCCACCAATGCCCTCTCAAGAGACGAATGGGCCTCCAGCTGGCTCATGGAGATGGAGAGGACGGGCCAGCGGTTCGGCAGGTGTCCATTCTCAGATCCTCCTCGAGCCAAGTATCCCAGAGTGGCCTGGGCTCCCCGTCGGATGCGGCGACGCTCGCTGCGTTTCCAGCGCCGGCGCTGCAGGAGGAAAGGGTCGTTGAACTCCAGAGGGTTTGGAATGCGAAAGTCCATGGACATGTTCTGAATATTCTGAGTCCAGTCTGTAGCGTGGGCCCTTAACTCCTCCATCTGAGAGACAGAGAGAGAGTTGAGAAAAAGATGAACCTCTAAACAAGTTTAAGTGCTGCTCCTCTTCTCTTGGCGTACATTTCTGCCTATCTGGTACCATATATCACTCACCTCAGCGCGGGTCCTCTTAGACAGCACCTTCAGCCAGTTACCTATCATGGTGAGGATGGACGCAAAGTAGGCAAGACCAAACACTATCCACAACCACACCAGAGGCTTGAAGAACCAGCCGTCATCACGACCACCTGGACACAGAGAAAGTGGACTTTTAGTGTGATGCCATGTTCCACAGAGATGCAGTATTCCCCTTTCTGTTGCCCCCTCACAATGATAAGAAGTCAGAGTATGATACGAAACAGTCCTGAAGTAGGGAGGAAGACCTGTCGTTAACATGGGTGACCTGGATGAAGGGCAATGGCTCTATCCACAAGACCAGTGTCTCACATCCTTAAGTCGTAAATGTAGCAATTTAAATAAATAATTATTAATAAAAAATAAACTGAAATTTGTACTGCACGGTTTGAAACAAGACATGAGGTTGTGTTTTGTGTGTGTGTGTGTGTGTGTGTGTGTGTGTGTGTGTGTGTGTGTGTGTGTGTGTGTGTGTGTGTGTGTGTGTGTGTGTGTGTGTGTGTGTGTGTGTGTGTGTGTGTGTGTGTGTGTGTCAGTACCCGGTACGTAGTCTCCAAAGCCAACAGTTGTGAGAGTGATGACCACAAAGTAGAGCGACTCCAGAAACGACCAGTCCTCCACTCTCTGAAACACAATTGTTGGCACGGCGAGGAAGATCAGACAACCAATCAGGATGGAGAGAACCGCTGAGATCACACGCACTGTGGTAGGCCGGACCTTACGCTTCTGAGAGAGAAAGATATAGCGGCAAATACAGAGGCGGAACAAATGGTAATGAATACTTAATGAATGGCTGTGATCGACTGAAGAAAATAACTTGAGTGTTTGGATGTAATAGCTGTTTTCTTTCTTTGCCATTTATTTTAATTTTATACACCTTCATATTTATAAATGTCCAGCAAATAAGAGAAATAATGTCAGGTCAAGTTAGGTATAATATTTTTTACATTTTATATTTAAAGTTCTTTGTATTCAAGGGTGAAGGATTAGGGTTTCAAGGTTGAAGATATCTGACTGTAGCACAGGCACAGGTAGCAGCCAACAATATATAATTACATTTTTGACCTTGAAGTTAGCAGTTGAAATGTCCAGACCCTGAATGTGAGTTACTGAAATGTTTCTTCTTTCTCAGCTACCACTGACATGGTGCCTTCAGCTACAGTATGTGTAATTAATGAGACACTGAAATGTGCCAGTGCTGACAGCAACCATGCAAAATAACCAAATGCAATTTTGTTTTTGGGCCTTTTGTGGAGGCAGCAGCAACTTTTAGCTACTTTATTTTGCATTTCTACATTGATCCTTCCTTTAAATCAATCGGGCAAATTGAAAATCTCTTCTTTCATGACAACAAGAATATGAATTAACACCAGAGGCAGTGGTTCACATCCAGATAGTAGGTTCTAGCTTGGTTCTTAAGCAGAAAATCAGAAGAAAAGAGGTTTGAAGCTGTGATTCACACAAGGTGTAAATCTAACTGAGGTTTGGTTCCTGGGCAGGACAGACCATTCTCACCAGGAAGAGGGTCTCAATCTTTGCCACAGCTCTCCGCAGCACTGTGCCCATGTGGTCACCTACTCCAGCCAGCAGTATGCCAAACATGGGGATCCCCACCAGGGCGTAGCACACACAGAACAACTGGCCGTACCACGTCAGAGGAGACAAGTTGCCAAAACCTGTTAGAAAGTTTAAAAGAACATAGGGACCTTCAGTTAAAGTTAATATGCATGCGAGTTCTAAGAAGACTCCTTGTGTATAACCAACTTCCATTTACGACCTGAGACCCAATTCTGAGATGTCTTTTGTACTAACATGAGGTAGAGTTAATTGCACATGAACATAAAAATGATGTGTTTATTCATGCTTTTTGCTTAGATTGACTAAATGTTGCGACCAGGGAGATAGTTGTTGCTTCCGGATCTTTGTCGCTTTGAAATGTTGGCAAAACCAAATCCCCAGTTTGCAGTCTGATCGACTGGAAATCCATTTGTAGACCAGAATATAATTTAAACTTTATTTATTTTCACTTCAATGTAATACATCTTACAACAGTCAGAAGATGATGAAAAGATCATGCATGTTCAGGACTAAACTCAGATCTTTAGAATATTACAGGAGCTTTCTGTGAAAAGTTTGATATGTTAATCGTTTGAACAGCATATCGAATATGTAATGTACCCTGCTTAGTAAGCTAAATAGTGTAGTAAGACATAAAATGTTAATAAATAGACATAAGAAAGTGTTTCAAATTTTTTTTTAATGAGTCATATTATAGTATGTCATCGTTATGTATGACAGAAATTGCAGAATAGCATAAATGGCATTATAAATGTCATGTGAGGTCATAGTATAGTAATGTGTTATGAAAAATCTCACAAAAAAGTCATGGCAAAGTACGTCATAAACATGTAATTTAAAAAAGGCATCGTTTAGTAAGTCAAATTTAAAGCTATGGCATGGTTGCCCAAAAAATGGTAATGCTATATAAAACGTTGTACTATAGTATGTCATAAAAATGTCATTCTATACTTAACTGTAACAAATAATTTAAAAAAGCATAGCATTGAATCAAACAAAACACGCTTTGTAAAAATGTATATAATAAAAAATAATCACATATAAATAAAGTCTTTAAAAAATGCCACATAAAGAGTAATAGCAGAGTATGCCGAAAAAAATCATAAAAAAGCCATAGTATAGTATGTCTAAAAATTATTAAAAAGTTGTATGTAATTATGTCAAAAAAGTCATAAAACAGACATTGTATTGTATGTCCAAAAAAAGTCATAGTATAGTATGTCCAGAAAAGTCATAAAAAAGTAGTTCAATATGTCAAAATAAATCCCAATATAATGTCAGAAAAAGTAATAAAAAATGAAAATAAAGTATATTGAAAGAAGTCATAGTATATCATGTCAAAAAAAAGTCATAGTTTAGCAGGTCCAAATAGTCATGAAATAGTCATAGTATAGTATGACGAAAAAAAGTCATAGTATTGTACGTCAAAAAAGTCTTAAAACAAGTATGGTATAGTATGTTAAAAAAAGATCAAAAAAAGACATGGGATATTATGTTAATAAAATATATTAAAAAGTCATAGTATAGTATGTAATAAACATTTATAAAAATGTCATAGTATTGTTAGTCCAAACAAGTATTAGAAATGTCATTGTAATTGTATGTAAATAAATAAAAAAATTGGTATAATATGTAAATAGAACAGGATATAATAAAGTCATAGTATAGTATGTCAAAAAAAGGCTCAAGATTAATTGGATGTTCATTAGGTCATAAAAAAGTTACAGTATTGGATGTCTATAAAAGTAATAAAAATGTCATTGTACTGTATAGTAGTAGTTTACTCATAGTTTATTATGTCAACAAAAGTATAGTGGGTCGAAAGAAGTCATTAAAAAGTTATAGTACACTATGCCCCAAAAAATCCTAAAAAAGTTTTAAAAAGTAAATCCTAAAAACACATCATAGTCTAGTATGTTGGAAAAAAAAGTGAAGGAATACAAATATCACAGTATTGTATTTTTAAAAGAAATGAATGGTAAAGTATGTTAATAAAAGTCATAGATTAGAAGGACAAATAAGTTTGAGTATAGTGGGTCAAAAAAGGTCATATTAAAGGCTTAATATAGTATCTTGAAAAGAGTCATAAATAAGTAAGAGTTGTATGTCAAAAAAGTATAGTGTGTTGAAAAAAATCATATTAAAGTCATATTAAAGTATGTCCGAAAAAGTTATAAAAACATGTCATATTGTGTTGAGAGGGTTAATAAAAAAGTCATAATATAGTATGACGAAAAAGTTATAAAAATATCATAGTATTGTATGTCAAAGAAAGTATTTAAAAAATGAATGGTATGTTGAAAAAAAGTCATAGAATAGAAGGCCAAATAAGTCCAAGTATAATGGGTCGGAAGAAGTCATTTAAAAAAGTCATAGTACAGCATGCCAAAATAAATCCTAGAAAAGCCACATTATAGTATGTCAAAGAAAGTCATAAAAAGTAACCGTATAGTATGTTGAAAAAAGTCATAGTATAGTATGTCAAAAAAAGTCATAAAAAAGTCATAGTATAGTATGTCGAAAAAAATCATAGTACAATTTGTGGAAGAAAATCATAAAAAGTCATAGTGTAGTATGTTAAAAAATGTCATAGTATAGTATGTTGAAAAAAGTCATAGTATAGTATGTCGAAAAAAAAAAAAAAATGGTATAGTTTGTCGAAAAATGTCATAGTATAGTATGTTGAAAAAAATCATAAAAAAGTCATAGTATAGTATGTGGAAAAATATCATAGTATAGTACGTTGAAAAAAAAAAATCATAAAAAAGTCTTAGTATAGTATGTTGAAAAATGTCATAGTATAGTATGTAGAAAAAAATCATGAAAAAGTCATAGTATAGTATATTGAAAAAAGTAATTAAATGTCATAGTATAGTATGTGGAAAAATGTCATAGTATAGTATGTTGAAAAAAATAGTAAAAATGTCATAAAAAAGTAAAAAAGTTGTATAGTATGTTGAAAAAAGTCATAGTATAGTATGTTGAAAAAAGTCATAGTATAGTATGTTGAAAAAAATCATGAAAAGTCATAGTATAGTATGTCAAAAAAAAAATCATAAAAAAGTCTTAGTATAGTATGTTGAAAAATGTCATAGTATAGTATGTAGAAAAAAATCATGAAAAAGTCATAGTATAGTATATTGAAAAAAGTAATTAAATGTCATAGTATAGTATGTGGAAAAATGTCATAGTATAGTATGTTGAAAAAAAAAGTCATAGTAAAAAAAGTCAAGTATAGTTATAGTATGTCAAAGTCATAAAAATTGAAAAAAGTAATTAAATGTCATAGTATAGTATGTTGAAAAAAAGTCATAGTATAGTATGTTGAAAAAAATCATAAAAAAGTCATAGTATAGTATGTATAGTATTTATGTGAAAAAATCATAAAAAAGTAATTGTATAGTATGTTAAAAAATGTCATAGTATAGTATGTTGAAAAAAGTCATAGTATAGTATGTCGAAAAAAAAAAAAAGTCATAGTATAGTATGTGTCGAAAAATGTCATAGTATAGTATGTTGAAAAAAATCATAAAAAAAAAAATCATAAAAAAGTCATAGTATAGTATGTGGAAAAATATCATAGTATAGTATGTTGAAAAAAATCATAGTATAGTACGTTGAAAAAAAAAAAAAAGTCATAAAAAAAATGTCATAGTATAGTATGTTGAAAAATGTCATAGTATAGTATGTTGAAAAAAATCATGAAAAAGTCATAGTATAGTATGTCGAAAAAAAAAAGTCATAAAAAAGTCATAGTATAGTATGTTGAAAAATGTCATAGTATAGTATGTAGAAAAAAATCATGAAAAAGTCATAGTATAGTATATTGAAAAAAGTAATTAAATGTCATAGTATAGTATGTGGAAAAATGTCATAGTATAGTATGTTGAAAAAAATCATAAAAAGTAAAAAAAAATCATGAAAAAGTCATAGTATAGTATATTGAAAAAAGTAATTAAATGTCATAGTATAGTATGTTGAAAAAAAAATAAAAAAGTCATAGTCATAGTATAGTATGTTGAAAAAAAAAAATGTCATAGTAAAAAAATGAAAAAGTCATAGAAAAAAATCAAAAAAGTCATTGTATAGTATGTTGAAAAAAATATAGTATATTGAAAAAAAAGTAATTAAATGTCATATAGTATGTGGATAGTATAGTTGAAAAAAATCATAAAAAAGTAATAATAGTATGTTGAAAAAAGTCATAGTATAGTATGTATGAAAAAAAAAAATCATAGTATAGTATGTAGAAAAAAATCATGAAAAAGTCATAGAAAAAAAAAAATCATAAAAAAGTCTTAGTATAGTATGTTGAAAAATGTCATAGTATAGTATGTAGAAAAAAATCATGAAAAAGTCATAGTATAGTATATTGAAAAAAAATCATAGTAAAAAAAATGTCATAGTATAGTATGTTGAAAAAAGTAATTAAAAAAATCATAGTATAGTATGTGGAAAAATGTCATAGTATAGTATGTTGAAAAAAAAAATCATAGTACAGTTTGTCGAAAAAAATCATGAAAAAGTCATAGTATAGTATAAAAAATCATGAAAAAAGTAATATAAAAAAAATAGTGTCATAGTATAGTATGTGGAAAAATGTCATAGTATAGTATGTAGAAAAAAATCATGAAAAAGTCATAGTATAGTATATTGAAAAAAGTAATTAAATGTCATAGTATAGTATGTGGAAAAATGTCATAGTATAGTATGTAAAAAAATCATAAAAAAAAATTGTCATAGTATGTTGAAAAAAAAAGTCATAGTATAGTATGTTGAAAAAAAAAAAATCATAGTATAGTAAAAAGTTGAAAAAAATCATGAAAAAGTCATAGTATAGTATGTCGAAAAAAAAAAAAAGTCATAAAAAAAAAAAGTCTTAGTATAGTATGTTGAAAAATGTCATAGTATAGTATGTAGAAAAAAATCATGAAAAAGTCATAGTATAGTATATTGAAAAAA
Source organism: Anoplopoma fimbria (assembly GCF_027596085.1). Classification (NCBI taxonomy): domain Eukaryota; kingdom Metazoa; phylum Chordata; class Actinopteri; order Perciformes; family Anoplopomatidae; genus Anoplopoma; species Anoplopoma fimbria. The sequence continues at coordinate 15,678,563 of NC_072452.1, forward strand.
GTAATTAAATGTCATAGTATAGTATGTGGAAAAATGTCATAGTATAGTATGTTGAAAAAAATCATAGTACAGTTTGTCGAAAAAAATCATGAAAAAGTCATAGTATAGTATATTGAAAAAAGTAATTAAATGTCATAGTATAGTATGTGGAAAAATGTCATAGTATAGTATGTAGAAAAAAATCATGAAAAAGTAATTGTATAGTATGTTGAAAAAAGTCATAGTATAGTATGTCATGAAAAAGAAAAAAAAAAAATCATAAAAAAGTCTTAGTATAGTATGTTGAAAAATGTCATAGTATAGTATGTAGAAAAAAATCATGAAAAAGTCATAGTATAGTATATTGAAAAAAGTAATTAAAAGTCATAGTATAGTATGTGGAAAAATGTCATACATTACATTACATTACATTACAGTCATTTAGCAGACGCTTTTATCCAAAGCGACTTACAGGAAGTGTATTCAACATAGGTATTCAAGAGAACTACTAGTCACCAGAAGTCATAAGTGCATCTCCTTTCTTAAACAAGCATCTTAAAGCATAAACCAGAGCAAAAGTATAGTGCAGAAGCAAATTACTACGAAAACAATAATTGCAACAGACTAATACGAATATAATAAGTGCTACAAACTACTACGAATAGGATAAGTGCAGTAAACGAATTCAATAAGTGCAGCGAACTGATACGAATACAGTGAGTGCAACAACTAATACGAATGCAATAAGTGCTACGAGGAAGGCTCAGGGTAGTACTTCTTGAAGAGGTCTAGTTTTCAGCCTGCGCCGAAAGATGGGCAGCGACTCTGCTGTCCTGACGTCAGTGGGGAGTTCATTCCACCACTGAGGGGCCAGGACAGAAAAAAGCTGTGACCGGGTGGATCGGCTGCAGGGACCTCTGAGCGACGGGGCAAAAATCGCCCGAGGCAGCAGAGCGAAAAATGTCGGGTATAGGGGTGTAGGGCTTGACCAAGGCCTGGAGATAGGATATTCATAGTATAGTATGTTGAAAAAAATCATAAAAAAGTAATTGTATAGTATGTTGAAAAAAGTCATAGTATAGTATGTTGAAAAAATTCATAAAAAAGTCATAGTATGTTGAAAAAAATCATAGTACAGTTTGTCGAAAAAAATCATGAAAAAGCCATAGTATAGTATGTTGAAAAAAATCATAAAAAAGTAATTGTATAGTATGTTGAAAAAAAAAATAAAAAAAGTATAGTATAGTATGTTGAAAAAAGAAAAAAGTCATAGTATAGTACGTTGAAAAAATTCATAAAAAAGACATAGTATAGTATGTTGAAAAAATAATCATAAAAAAGTAAATCATAAAAAAGTAATTGTATAGTATGTTGAAAAAAGTCATAGTATAGTACGTTGAAAAAATTCATAAAAAAGTCATAGTATGTTGAAAAAAATCATAGTACAGTTTGTCGAAAAAAATCATGAAAAAGCCATAGTATAGTATGTTGAAAAAAATCATAAAAAAAAAATAATTGTATAGTATGTTGAAAAAAAAAATTAAATCATAGTATAGTATGTTGAAAAAAGTCATAGTATAGTACGTTGAAAAAATTCATAAAAAAGACATAGTATAGTATGTTGAAAAAAATCATAAAAAAGTAATTGTATAGTATGTTGAAAAAAGTCATAGTATAGTACGTTGAAAAAATTCATAAAAAAGTCATAGTATGTTGAAAAAAATCATAGTACAGTTTGTCGAAAAAAATCATGAAAAAGCCATAGTATAGTATGTTGAAAAAAATCATAAAAAAGTAATTGTATAGTATGTTGAAAAAAGTCATAGTATAGTATGTTGAAAAAAGTCATAGTATAGTACGTTGAAAAAATTCATAGTACAGTTTGTCGAAAAAAAATCATGAAAAAGCCATAGTATAGTATGTTGAAAAATGTCATAGTATAGTATGTAGAAAAAAATCATGAAAAAGTCATAGTATAGTATATTGAAAAAAGTAATTAAATGTCATAGTATAGTATGTGGAAAAATGTCATAGTATAGTATGTTGAAAAAAATCATAGTACAGTTTGTCGAAAAAAATCATGAAAAAGTCATAGTATAGTATATTGAAAAAAGTAATTAAATGTCATAGTATAGTATGTGGAAAAATGTCATAGTATAGTATGTAGAAAAAAATCATGAAAAAGTAATTGTATAGTATGTTGAAAAAAGTCATAGTATAGTATGTTGAAAAAAATCATAAAAAAGTAATTGTATAGTATGTTGAAAAAAGTCATAGTATAGTACGTTGAAAAAAATCATGAAAAAGCCATAGTATAGTATGTTGAAAAAAACTATAAAGAAGTCATTGTATAGTATGCCGAAAAAAATCATAGTACAGTTTGTCGAAAAAAATCATGAAAAAGTCATAGTATAGTATGTGGAAAAATGTCATAGTATAGTACGTTGAAAAAATTCATAAAAAAGTCATAGTATAGTATGTTGAAAAAAAAATCATAGTACAGTTTGTCAAAAAAAATCATGAAAAAGTCATAGTATAGTATGTGGAAAAAAGTCATAGCATAGTATGCTGAAAAATGTCATAGTATAGTATGTTGAAAAAAATCATCAAAAAGTTATAGTATAGTTTGTCAAAAAAAGGCATAGTATAGTTTGTGGAAAAAAGTAATAGTTTAGTTTGTCGAAAAAAGTCATAGTAAAGTATTTTGAAAAACTCATATTATGCTATGTCGGAAAAGTTATGAAAAATCTATTTTGGTAAAAAAACCATGGTCTAGTACGTTGAAAAAAATCATAGTATAGAATGTTATAAAATGTCAAAATAAAGTCAGTGTAAAGTATGTCATTAAAAAAGTGTCATGTTTAAAGTCAAAGTATATGTTATAGAAATGTCACGTAAAACGTTATGGAATAGTATGTCACAAAATGTCATGTAAAGGTCATAGTATAGTGTGTTGAAGAAAAATCATAAAATAAGTAATGTCAAAGATTATAGTAAAGTGTGTCATAGAAATGTCATAAAAAAGTCATAATTTAGTATGCTGTTAAGATATGTCATAACAAGTCGTAATATAGCATGTTGTTGAAAAATGTAATGTAAAAAGTCACAGTATAGTATGTCATAAAAAATGTCATTGTACCTATTGTGGTAATGATGGTACCACAGAAGAAGAAGGCTGAGGCCAGGTCCCAGCGGGTGGAGAAGTTTGCAGAAAGGCTGTTCACATTCAGTCCTGACTCCACTGCAGACACCACTCCCTGCAGGTGAGGTATGGTATTTATTAATTATACATTTAACTTACAACACAGGTATGTATCTTTTCCAGGGACTTAAGTTAGTTGTCAGTTGGATTGTGATGCAGGGAATTCCAGTAATGGAAGAAGTACTGAGATCCTTTAATTATGTAAAGTACCAGTACAATTAGCTTTAAAAATCCAATGTATCAATGCAAAAGGAGCATTTTAGTGCTGGTCGAGATTGAGTTTCATTTTCTTTATATCAGCTAAGCTAGTTTAGTGCAGTTGTTCCAAAACTGGGGCTGGGCCTCTTTGAAGGGTGACAAGATGATCAATGTGAAGGGAAAGAAGAAGCTTTTTTAGCTGACTTTTATAGAGAAAAAAGGGTGAAAATACTACTTACTATTAATTTTCTTCAAATAGTATATTAACTGCAGCACAAACTCTATTATTTTGAATAAAGCAAAGATTGAAAAATGATTTGAGATTGCAATTATCTGAAAATAAGCCTGATTCACTGAAACAAACCTGGTTGAACTGGTTTAACTATCAGTGATAGTTGGAGATACAAATGGACATTGTATGTTGTGTCTCAAGTAAAATCAGAAAGAGCAAAAACAAAAAAAGCAAAAGAAATACATTATTTCTGTGTTTAAATAAATCTTAAAGTTGTGGTTGTATTTACACAGTAAGTGTGAGTTGGATTATGTGATGAGAGTGTGTTTAGTGAGTCCGATGATACCTTCACAAGATTGTTGAAGTCCAGCTCGGTGACACAGGAGTTATTATTGAGGAAGGTATCCTTGGTAGCCAGAAGGTTTTTGTACGCCAAACTCTCCTCGGGACGCTCCAGGGTTCCAAAAACGAGGGCTCCCATCACCAGGTACAGCATGACCCCAATCAGCAGGGCCAGGAGGGTGGTACACCGCATTTTCTCCCAGTCGACCCCCCCTGTCCCTCCAGGGTGAGAGGGTCAGAGCTCAGAGGCCAGGCTCTCAGTCAGGATACACCGGGGCACAGCTGGACATAAACAGGAAGTTCCTTTAGAGATGTACTGTGTGTGTGAGTGCGGAAACAACAAGCAACACAAGTGTTCTTGGAGGACTAACACACATCAACAACCTTTATTTATACATCTGTGCGTCAAACCAAAGAGACGGTCACTGACAGGAAAAGTCAAGAGCTGTTAAAGGATTGCTCCAGTATTTTATTTACGTACTTCTCCATTACAAGCTATGAGCTCACAAAAGAAGATAAAAAAAAAAGGTTAAATCTGAAGCAGCAGAAGCAGAGGGAGCCTTTCTTGTTTAGTGCTTTTGTATGGTTCAAGCACACATTTGAAAACTACATTTCCCATAATGCAGTTTGATAGCGACTTTCATTATGATGCTTTCAAAGTCCAAGTTCCAATTGCAATTGGAAACTCTCTGAAAGCTCTGATCATCTGACTTGGCACTTAAAAAAGAACTATGTTGATTTATTATTGCACTACTGTAACACTTTCAGACTCACAGTGGACGATCAATGCAGTTGAATCAGAGATATTATTTTTCTTTTTATTCCACAACTTCTTCTGTGATCAAAAACTCCCATAATGCAACATGACTGCCGACAGCTCAGTCAGATTTAATTCATTATGCTAGTAGCTGCTGATGTGGCCTCAAGCAGAGGTCAGGAGCAGCCACAGAAGGTCTGGTAAGCTCACTTTTTTCTTACACTACACCCCAACCCACACTGACTCAAGTGACATCATTTGAGGCAATTTACCATACTTCACACAGGTCCCTCTGGAGACACAAAAAGGTTTCATAAAACTTGTGTTACATATATAGTAGCAATCCCTCATGAACTGTACACAGACTTGTTTGTAAAATCAGTGGAGTGCCTCTTAAATAATTAAACCCACTGATAATGGATATGATGTGAAGTATTTTAATACTCACAAAATCAACTCTGTAATCATACAACCGCCTTGACATCTTTCCCATCTCTACCATCTCTCACAAATCTATGGAGTCAGACTAGAATCATGACGATGCACACAAAATGATTCACAATGTATGTTAAGAATTATATATAAATGACTCCACAAAAATATTTTCAATGTACACAAAAGTAGTCATTGTTGTATATAAAAGTAAAACTAAATAAATAAGGTTCACAAATATATTTCTGAAACACACAAATATTTCTTGTTTTAAATAAATCAGTAAAAATCCACTAATATATGTATTAAAATGATTAGAAATGTATGATTAAAATACATCTGGATACTGTTACATTTATATACAAACTGTTGAACCTGCATTAACATACTACTTCACTGCATTTGTGTTTTTTGCATCTGTGTTTTTTATTCCAGACTCCCCTGACATCACTGGATTCACAAAAGCCTGTTTTTAATAGGGAATAATCTGTAGCCAGCCAGATGTCTCATTCCTTTTTAGCCAATCACATGAGAGTGCCCCACCTATGTTATGTTTGTAGATTTTAACTACATATTTTTTTTATCAGATTTGTGTGTGCATTAGAAAAAAAATTGTGAAACTTATTATTTTTACATGTGTTTTACTGTTATATATAACATTAACATTTTTTGTGAGCATTAAAAAATATTTTTGTGGAGAGTCATTTATATGTAAATCCTGAAATACATGTTTGAACCTTTCTGTGTGAATTAATTCATTATAATACTGATCTGACCCCGTACAAATCACATGAATGTGGTATCAGACCCTCGCTGTAAATGTCAACGACGTTTTTCAAGCTCATTTCACAACCTAACAAATAACTGGAGTGCAGCGTGTTAAGAAATGCGTTCCATTGGGATCACATACAAATGGAGCAATATTGTAATATTGAAAGAAACTATTCTTCGAGCACTCTTTAAAGATCACTTAGATAGATAAAGAATGTTTTATGAGTGAGATGATGATGATTAAAAACAGTACCTTAACTCACTGACGTCAGGAGCTAATCCCATTAGCTCCACAAATCAGGTGACAGAGAAATCACTACGTTCCTCTGTTTCTCTGATCTGCTTTCTCTCTGGTACTCCCGACGTCAATGTTCAGGAGTGGAGGATTGTGGGTCCATTTCCTTCTCCTTCATGCCCCTGATAGACTTAAGCACTACAAAAAATGCCGAAACAAACACATGCATGTAAAAGTGTAAATGTAGATAAGAGCATAGATGAACTTTAAGTTGGCACCTTTTTGTGTTTCTCTCTTTGTTTTAACAGGGTGTGAGTGGCACTGAATAAGAGTTCACCCTGTAGAGGCTTTGTCATAATAACCATGGAGGGACTGACACACTCCAGACCGCCCTGCCAGCGGTCTCTCAAGTGATTACACGCTGCCAAAAATCCAAACATACATCTCGACATTAATCGAAAACAGCGCTTATCTTCATTCGGCTTGTAATGTTTTCTTTGAGCTGTGTTTACTTTTGACACACACGCACAGACAGAAGACAAGGATTTAGGAGCTTCATGCTCCGGGTCAGCCGATCCTGGTCGTCTCCACATGGACCATGACAATGTTCTGACATTTCCCAGCCGACTGTCAGCATTCTGCACTAATGGACTGTTGGCTTTGGTTTGTGTGGGCCGTCTCGCTCTCTGCCCCCGGCTTCAACACTGACAGATATTATTAGTGATTATCACTGTCTAAACCTGCGCTGGCATATTTTGATATTTTGCTAAGATACTAAGTGAGAGGGGCTTAGAAAGAGCACAACTGTGGCTGACGGGCGGTGAGATAATCTTAAATTAAACAGTGGAGGCAGGTGAGGAAATAAATCATGACGTGAGCTGTTTGAAAAGAAGACCTGGGCTGGTGGAAGATGTACATTCTCTCTATTCTCAGGCAGGTGTGTAAGACAAATCTCACCAAAGTGGGATGAACTACAGAAACAAAAATAAGAATAAAAATATTTGCAAACATTCCTCTCAACGTGATTACATGTTTGGGAAAAAAACAAAAACATACTTTAAGGCCCCCTACCCTTCACTCAAACGTGTTTTGCTTATTGTTACTACATTGGGATGTTTGGGCTTCAATCTGAGTTTAGCACATATAGCTAATCGTGGTCCAGTATGAAGATTATGATCTGGAAACTTGAAACCTTTAGTGCACATACACTGAGACACCTTACATCTAACTTTTAATATGAACAATATTAGCATATTCATATTCTGGACTTTATAATGAGGGAGAAGAAATAGGTGTGATTTTAGGTGTAACTAGATAACTGAACGTTCTTGTAAGAAGAAAATGTTACAGACATCTTATCATTCAGAGCAAAGTATTTTATGTGTTCAAACATAAAATACTTTACATAAAAATCACTTTTCCAAATGTTAAATTACTTGCTGAACAGTAACTTAATAACATAACACAATAAAATGTAAATTACATAATTTTTGCTATGATTGCATTGCTGTATTTCTTAGTCTGCAAATTACTTTTTGCCAAACAAAAGGATTGTACACTTGTTTTTGCATAGTTAATATAAATAATAATATATAAAACATGAACTATTTCCTTATATGATGCAATAATAGTGTTTTATGGTAATATCTATATTTTCCTTCATCAAATGTGTAAGCTTAGTTTGTGACAAAGGAAAGGGTTACCACATCCACACTTTTCTACAATTTGTTTGTTTATGGTCAGAAGAAAGGATACTTTGTTTTGTTATTTATAATATTATATTTTCATAACCAGAAGAGGGATCTGTGAGGCTCCAAACCACTATGAAATAAAGCTACTGGTGTCGTATTCATAAAGCTTCTTAGTACAAAGAGGTGCTCCTAGTGAATAAGAAAATCCTAAGAATAATTATGTTTTCTAAGAATTTCCCTAAAAGTTATCCTGTAAATATGAAAGTTAGATGAGTTAATGAAACGCAACATATAACAGATTGTGCCGGGATAATGTCTGTGGTTGAGATGTGAGAGGTTAGAGATGCTCTTACATCTCCCACCCAACACATTAACACTATAACGACAGAAATGAAAGTGATCACAACACTGAGATATTTGGCAACTGGAAAAAGGCAACAGTGTTTGCTAGTTTATAGATTTACATGCCTGCGAACTCTATACTTGAGCCATTCTTGCTCAGTTAATATCACATATATTGAGAACTAAAATCCTCAGTACGGTAAATGAACATAGGTAAATAAATATAACAACCATCAGCATGTGAACGGGCTACTGCACAACTAGGCCTGTTTTCATACACTTTGTATGGCTTATAATTGATTCAACCAAAATGTTCATTACATATAAATGTTTATATATAATTCCACCGTTTGAATAGAGACTATAATCTATGATTAGGCTTATCAATTTCACTGTACATTCTTATTAGTATGAATCTTCTGATTTCTCGTTTTTTGGGGATCAACCAATCACACCTCTTTAAAAGAATGCGTCATACCTCCTCGTGAAGACAAAAATTTCTGTCCCGTCCTTGGTGCTCTAGAAGTTTCCTTAATCACTCCTAAATCAGGACTCCCTGGTAGAAATGTTGAGGCTATGTTAGGAGAATAGTGTATTCTCCTGCATTTTAACGACTGTACTGTTTCTACTGTAAACCATTTAAACAAAAAGAGGCCTGTTTGTGAACGTAACCGTCTGCCACAGCTCGAGAAAAGTCCCACGCCTTTATCTGTGCCGACAAACCTCCAGAGATGAATACTACTAACTGTGGATGAGGACCTTGTATCTACTTAATAATTGACAGTGCTGGGAGAAAAATAAAGCTTCTATAGATGCAATTACCCCCCAAAGGATTTGTCTCTTTTTTAGAGAGCCAATGCTGACGTCAGAGAGATCACAGGTTACAACTTTTGGTTCTCTGCCTTTATGCTCAGGGAAAGAATGTTCCTCAACAATAATGATAAGACTGTTTGTCCCACAGAGGTTGCATAGAAAAAGATAAAATAGCTGACATTTTAATCTGAAAAAAAAAAAAAAGAATATTTACAATTAAATCCTTATCAAATGCAGCCGCATCCCTAAAAACACACAAATACCCGAATCTTAAAATATAGTTTTAAGCTATGTTCCTTTCTAAATGTTGCACTTAAATTACTGTGCTGTCTGTGTCAGGGTTCAGAGGAGTTATATTGGCAGGAATGTTGGAGCAGGGGATTGATCATCTTTTTTTTAAATCAGTGTGACAGTCTGCTACTATACTTGGTAACCTTTAATTAAAAAGAAAAAAGGAATTTTGGAGAAAACAACACATGCAAACTTGATCTAAAAACAAGCAGCATGCATGACAAAAAAATACACATTTCTGCTTCTAAAGTGACAATAAACAACTAACAGTCACGTCACAAAAACTTCCGTTATAACTCTCAGTAACCCCCCAGAAAAAAATATATTTTTTTGCATGTCTTACCTTCAGTTTGGAGAAAGTTGCTATCCAAGTTAGTCTCATGCAGCATGAGCCGTTCTCTCACCATCCAGCACTCAGTGAGGAGCTCTGTGTGAGTGTGTGTGTGTGTGTGTTGTGAAAGCGCATGTGTGTTTTCTCCTTGGAAGGTGTTTCCCCATTCTCTTGACCCTACATCACTCTGCCAGAGGATAGCAGATCGTAGGAGGACGAGGAGGTGGATGTGGAGGAGGAGAAGAAAGGGATGAGGCATGTGAAGTCCATAACAGAGCAGCGAGTGTGATTAAGTGCCGTCACTGCAGAGGAAGAGCAGAGGGCCTCGGAGTTTCCTGAGCTGGACGGGGAGGGGGGGGGGGTTTAACTCTCTAAATCCTTGACTTTCCAACCTCTGACTTTTTGGGAAGTAAAAAGTCACACTTGTTCCTACAAAGTCAGACTTCTGGTGCACACAATTCTTTTTGCACTTGAGGAGGATTTGCATAAAGAAATAAAACAGACTGTAAGGTTTGAAAGCCGGACTCTTCCATTGTCTCTTTAATTCTTTGATCCAAGTCTGGTCCTTTAAAACTTTCAGTGCCTTCTCAATAATGTGTTCATGACCAAGAGGCAAAGGGAGAGGACTTCTGTAATTGCGGAAATACTTATGAGATTTAACCGCGATATTCCACTTAAACACTCTGAGGCTCTCCTCATTTAGACTTAAATGTCCACCAGCAGCTAACAACTCTTCGCACTCAGCTGACAGCAGACAAAACAGGACTAATGTCACAAAATGAGATAGAAAATAAACTGCCTTGACTCAGAGGCGCTCAAAGATAAATAGAATCCACAAGAGAGGCAACTGTTAAATTATGAGCAAGCTTTTTATTGTTGCTGCAAACACAGAAAATGTCACATGAAAGTGTCCAAAACAATAAAGGCAACAAATACACAGTGAGTCCTTCACTGTCTAAAGACTACAGATCCCAGAGATATGAAGGCAGCTGAAAGGGAGGGGACGTTTGTGTGTGTGTGTGTGTGTGTGTGTGTGTGTGTGTGTGTGTGTGTGTGTGTGTGTGTGTGTGTGTGTGAGAATAAAATGTAAACATTAAAAAAAAAAAGGAATCACTTCACACTTTCAACTCATATATGTCACAACACTGAAACTGAAATAAACTTTGAAGTTACTGAAATGCAGCTCAGCAAGGTTTTAAAGAATAGATTGACTTTTTTTTCCAAGTCTCTCTCAAAACAATACTCACATACCAATATGTGTTGAAAGATTTAATGGTCAGTATGATTGTTCTTCCTGTCCATACTGGCCACAAAGTAAACTTTCTTAAAGCCCTTTCAGTGTTGTTAATCACAGACAAAACCCACAGTCCTATCTCTGAAATGAACATGAGACTTAACTAAGTTAATCTTTTTAGTATCAAAATTCCCTCTTTGTGTTGGCAGTCCTCCATAAGAACTCAGAAGAAGTCCATAAGAAGTGATAAGTAAACACTGATTATTGGATGTGTTGCAGCTATTCTCTTTTATTTAAACTCCACTGTGGTTGGTGACGGTCTGAGGACAGTTGTCAGACAAGAATCGATTGTACAAATACGCCTTTTGAATAAACTGTGTGAATTTATCGTCCCATTAGAAGATAGCGACCGAGCTAAACTGGAGAAATTAGAGAAAATCTCCAGGAGCCATCGTTACTAGCTCAAACTTCAAACTGCAGGTCGGGTCACTTCGTCACAAAACTTTTACACCAAATATTTCACTGTACCACTTTCTGGTGTGACCAGGCCTAAAGTTTCATATCTGCCTCTACAACGACCACTAACTCTTTCTATGTACATTGAAAAATATGAACTTATCCTATAACTTATTGGTCTAATCTTTTAGGCAAACAACGCGGTGAGATCCTCTGTTATTGGTCATAACACAAACTGTACATCAACTACAAATGTATCTACAAATTCTACAGTGTACATACATGTGGGCTACTGTTGTCTATGGCACAGTAACAAATGTGCAAGAACCAAAATCTATCAAAAAACATCAAGTCAAGTCACTCAAATAAATTATATATGATTAAATATCATAAACCAACTAAATGTATCTGCAAGCTCTGCTAATAAAATAACGATTTAAATGATTAGTTTTTGGTAAATTCAACCAGTGAGTGCTTGTTAGTGTAAGACAGAGAAGCACAGCCGCAGGATGAGGAGAGGGAGCGCAGTGTGTTTCACCATACATGGAGCGGAAACCAACACAGGTTAGACTGAGTCATAGACATGTGCTCGCCCCTCTCTCTCTCTCTCTCTCTCTCTCTCTCCCCACACCCACATATATATATATATATATATATATATATATATACAAACAGTAACGTCAAGATGAGGACCCACATGTCCATATTCACAGCTAACGTCTCACACACACTCTTTCTGTGCTTTCATGCAAGTTTTGTAAACACCAGCCTTCTACCAAAACACAATCAAGTGTCCATAAATAAGCCTCCTCAGGGATTAAAAAAAAAAAAAAAAAAAAAGAAGAAAATATATATTAATCACATTTTCACAACAGGCCTCTCTTGGCTTCACCCTTTTGGAAAACAAGTCAAACTTATCTTGACACCACTTGTTTTAAAAAAGCACTAACTAGGCACTGATTTATTCAAAGCAGGCTGAAGCTAGACCCAAAGGTTAATGCTGAGTCACTTAAAATGAAACAGTCCCTTTGGAAAAGTGGTAGTAAACTTCAAATAAACACCAACAAACATCACTAAATCACTGCCTCTGTGCCTAAATATACAGGCGGGTGTAAAGTGACATCATTGTGATGGACAGCAAAGTTTCCACGCAGCAATTAGAGGATAAACTAGTGACCATTAAGACATTTTAAATCCACAGTGGAAGTGTTTATTCTACTGGTGCAGGCGCAGCTACCTGCACACAAACACACAGAAGTTCATGCACGACAGCAGCACTTTTAAAACTGGTCTCGTGTTTGTTTGAAGGTCTGAAAGGCTTCAGGTTGCTGGTGACTGGATTGTCCCTGCAAAGCTTCTGTCGTCCATCAATGAGGTTCATTGTCAAGCCAGTGATTGGTTCTTTCCACCAGATCTGTAGACAATCAGCATACACATGTAAGACTCTACACTTGTCTTGATAGTTTCGAAATGTTAACATAACCCAATGAAAAAGTATTAATTAAATACAACATTTCACTAATAAAAGTGACTATATTTTTTTAAGAATAAATCTGGTGATATTCTTATTTTTTCTTGTTGTGAATAAATCCTATCAAAGTCCTTCCACAACTAACAATTAATTGATCCAACTAACAATTATCGATGTGCCACACTGTTGCACTTGGTTATATGATGGTCTTTTATTTGGGGTATAAAAACATATTATATAAAGAACAAACAAGAGGCTGTATGCCACAAACTGACCAGGAATGTAGGAAAATACAGAGAGGAAAACTAACACTATGTTTGTTTTGGTCTTTTTCGATTCAGAAAATGTATTTAAAGTTTAAAGTAAACTTAACTTGTTATTACTCAACATGTCTTTTGGATTTCTTAGTTCTTGAGACATAAAGTCTATCCGTGTCTCTGGAGGTTACCTGTAGCTGTACTTTAATCCGTCTCCTCCTCCTGTCTCTGGTCCTTCTGAGGGACAGGTACGGCAGTTGTCCCTAACAAACCTCTTCTTACAATGTAGGGACACGAGGGACCACTAGGGATGTCAGCAAATCCTGCAGGGTGGGGAGAGGAGAGGGGGAGACAGAGGATTAGGGGTGAGCAGATGTGAATGTGGAGTGTAAAAACAATAAAGAGCACATAAGAGAAAACATCATCAACGGCAGGAACTTCAGTTTTCTGTTTGTTACATGGTCAGAAAGATTCAGATATTCAGAGACTGCCCCCATGAACACTATTAATGATACTCAACCAATCAGACCCTCAATAAGAACTGTATGTCATCTTCACATCTATGCTCCCAGTATTGAGATAGAACCAGGAAAATGTTTACGTGAGCTTACCGCCAAGACTGGAAGGAGAGGGAAACTACTAGTCTCAGAGAAAAATATATGTTTTCTGAGGACAAGACACATATTTTGTTTATTTTCCTTTGAGGAGTTTGCCAAAAATAGGACTTAGACTGTAGGTATGAAGCTTCTTGAACTCATTTTAAGCAATTTTACCCAAAATTGAAATTACACAAGCCTGATGTTTTCCTTCTTTACACCCATTAAACCTGCAGTTAAAAAAAGTTACCTTTCATAACAACTTCCGGCAGTCCATAGGGTTCATACTCGGTGTCGTCGAAGGCGGCTGAAAGCTGCGTTCTGTTGCGTCGGATTCTTTCAGCCAGACGGGCCGGATCAGCTGGGATGGGGAAGGAACCTGAAAACAGCACTTTGTTTCCTAACTCTGACCCCTTAGATGATGGAACAGGAGAGATAGGAGGGGAGTCCACCGACTCGTCTTCATCTTCCTCCTCAGTCTGTGTGTATGCACAGTGGAGTTCAGAGGTTGGAGCACTGCGAAGATACAAACTCTCCTCTGTTTGACTGCTGACACATTTCATTTCTGTCCGGACATCTTTCTCTGAGGAATCCTTTGCTGTTTGTATTTCATTGGTTTGTCTTGAAGCATTAGATATGGCCTCAGGATTCTCTGTGTAACCGTCAACTGATTTGGTCGGCTTTGGTCTCGAGACTTTGGTAGAATCTTTGGTGGCATGTGGTTCACCAGTTTTCTCAGATAACATTTGGATAACTTCCGAGTCTCTCTTATCTTTGTGGTTTCCTTGACAGGTATTTAACTGATGCAACAGGGTGATCTCATGGTTTTCTTTTTCGGATTCCTGAGTCAAGAGAAACACATAACGATTAAAGGCCTAACTCGACATGTGAACAAAGGTACTGAAGACAGGCAGGTGTTTTGGGTTCTGATACAAAGTAATGGAAACACTTTTTTTCCTTAATTTCCTAATAATCTAATTAGAAGTTATTTGGAGGTAAATTTGTAATTTGGTACTAATTATATGGAAAATAGTGATTTCCTGAGAGAACAGCTTCATCTCAACACAATCCTTATTTATTCACTACTGAAAACATTATCTTCCGTACATGTTGAACTGTTTACTCTGGGTTACACTGCAGTGACTTGGAATTGTTTCATTTGTGTTACAATTCAACCCCTCTATTATTTCACTATAATTTGCACCAAATAACATTTATTTCCAAAATCTTCTAAAAAAGGAAGTTATTAGGGCATTAAGGACTTGTTAAATTAAGCTTCACTAGAAAAACTACTTCAGTCATATAGCTAGTGAGGTATTTCTACTAAAAAACCTCGACATAAACAAGCATGAAACACATATAATGGTTTGGTATACAAGTGAGTGATTAAAAACAAATCACCTGGACAATCTGATTACATTCCTGAAGTTCCGCAGTCTTTTTAGAGGGATGGAGACTCTTTGGTTCAGGGAGGTTGCTGTGCTGAAGTCTTTTGGTAAAACAAGAACAAAAAAGTTTAAAGCATACACAACAGAAGACAACAGAAACCTACAAACAGACATACATTGTGTTGGCTTTACAAGTAAACATAAACATCTATATGCATTTAACCCAAGCTTCAAATGAAAGTTAAGGCATATTTTACATTGGTTCTTTGGCCCTGGTATAGGAGTGTTACCTGGAGAACAACATGCGGCCCTGTAGTTTGTTGGAGGAGCAGGAGAGGAACAACTCATCTTCTCTGACGACTGTCACAATACCAGGGCTCTCCTGAACATCCAGGTAAGGCGAATGATCTTCAGCTTGAACAGTCACAGTCGAAGCCTGGCTCTGGGTCATCTCATCGTTCCGCTGCTGGTTTGACTGGGACTGTGTGACAGCAGAAATCTGGTCCTTTGTCTCGGACTGGTTGTCTGTGTTGGGAAGGAGCTGGTGAAACGTTGGGTCTGGTTGGGAGGCCAGTCTCCACATAACAAGCTCCTCGGCCTGCTGCTTGGTCTCTGCACAAAGAGCCCGTAACCTCATCTGCAGCTCCTCCACCTGGATAGGAGGAGAATGACAGGACAGACAGAATCAAACTGATATTCCAAATAAAACTTAACAGGGAAAACATAAAAGTGACATAACTGTACGGCAGTAATTCAGAAACTGGGAAATGTTTATGTTGGTGGAAGAAATTAAAGGGGATAGTTTGTGTCTTTTGAAGAGGATGGTATGAGGTACTTATCCATGGTCATAACTAAAAACTAAGTATTAACTAGATGTAAGTTGACAAGACCCCAGTTTGGGGAAGCAGACAATAGTAATGGCACGGGGGCATAGCTATGTACTGCTGTGGACGGGGACTGTTGCAAAATGTTTTTCAACCACCTAAAATAAACACTTTCTGATGGGGAACTGAACTGAAACTTATCAATGCTCTCTTCAAAGCCATATTGAAGCCATATCTATTGACAAAAACAGTAAAGATAAGTTTTACTTTCAGTTCAGTTCCCCTTATTGGGAAATGTTCTCAACATATATATCACACACTTAAGGATATCATTTTTTTTGAGGTTGGCCTTTCTTTAGGTAGATAAAAATATATTGTAATGTTGCCCCCGTCCACAGTAGCACATTGCTTTGCTTCCGCTGGTTCTCTGGATAGGTACCTCTTACTTTTAATGTTTTCCTTGATTGATGTAGTATAAGTTAAATCTATACATTTTTATAGTTTCTAAATTATATATTTCATTTTCCTGTGTATGTGACTAATTTAACAACCTATTTTTTTTGTCACTCTTCTTCAGTAACACATGTCATGTCATTGTAGTGATAATAAGAGCTACTATGCTGTCACTACCTGCTGCTGTAGGTGGTTGACCTCAAGCTCAGATGCTGCCTCCAGCTCTTCTTCAGCCTTTGCAGTCCTCCAATCTCCCACTCCTGAATCTCCCTCATCTTTCATCCTCTTCACATCCTGAAGCAGAGACTGCTGTGCGTCAGTGGTGATATCATCCGGCACACTAGTCGACCTCTGCTCCACCAAAGAGGACAGAGCAGCATTTCCTGTGTTTTGGCTTTGCTTGACTGGGTCTTCTTGTTTTTCACTGTCAGTGTGTGACGCTGGGGTCCTGGTGTCTGAGACAGTCGAGTCCTCTATTACTTGTTTCAGCAGCTGATTCTCCTGTCGGAGGGCAAGCAGTTCTGCAACCATGTCAGCTGTACCTCCATCTTGACTGCCCTCAGTCTCACCCATCAAACAAGCAGAGTTGTGGTCACTCGGAGTCTTGTCCTGAGAGCCTGGATGCTGTTCCCCTGTCGATAGGGCTTCATTGTCTGAATCGTCACTAATAGGTGTTGGTCTTTCAGCATTAGATGTCACAACCTCTTGTTGACCTGTATCTCTCTTTGCATTATAATCACTGTCAGCTAGTGGGTTTGTATTGAGGACGGTGAGAGGACACTCATTTTCCTGGTTTGACTGAAGCCCTGAGATCTCCACAGACCTCTCATCTTGTGTCTCTTCTTTTTGTTCTCCATCCTCGACCTCCTTGACCGTCATCTCCTCTCTTCTTTTCTCCTCCTCTCCTTCTGTATCGGCCTTGTGTGCATCCAGCTCTTGCTTGTAGTGCTGCAGTTCCTCTTCCTGCATGAGGAGGGCCCTCTCCTTCTCTTGTAGCTCAACTAAAAGACCACAGATGTGCTGACTCTGCTTCTCAAAGGCTGTGGTTAGCTGCTTTGTATGACGGGTCACCTGAAAAGAAAGGAAAAGGACAGAAGAACAGAGAAAATGTACTTAAGCCAGAGTGCCTCCATCAAAACTACCTAAATATTTTTCTTCTACATCACACCATTCCCCTATTGAAACCCAAGCATTACGGTCAATAAGTGACAAGTAAAACACTTGGATTGAGTTGACTACTCACGACCGAAGTAGAGCTTAACAATGAAACAAAACTGTATCAAAATTGCAAAATTGTCACATCGCATGAGGCCCAATATTTGTTAAAGGCGTAATGTGTTTCAAACTACCATTTTAACTTAAATATTAACGATTTCCTCATCTACATATCATATTCTTCACTTAAGAAAACAGACCCCGCAAAATTTTCATTGAAAATAAGGATTATGTAAACATCATCATTCCCTCTAATATCTGAATCTGAAAGAATCACATTTATATATTTTTTCAAAATTGTTTAGCCATAAATCAAAGTGTTGACTTTGTATATAAAATAGTTTTCTTTGTATCAATATAAATTGTTTAACTGTGGCTGGACGACCTTAATATACTAAACTGTATATCCACCATTTCTTACCTGGCTCTGCAGGGCCTCCAGTTTAACCTGGTACTGATTAGCTCTCTCTGTCTCCTTTGTATTCTCCTTCTGTAGGCGCTCTACCTCTTTTGTCAAATCTGAGGAGGCAGGCTCAAACTTCTGGAGGTCAGAAAGTGACCTTCTGTGGTCTGACAGGGGAGACCCTGCCAGATAGTTTTGTGTGTCATCTGCTATGTCAGAGGCAACTACACCCGTTTGCTCCTCATCTGACTGAGGTGAGTGTTTAGGATCTATCACTGTTCCCTGTTCCTGAACTAGATCTGCTGTGGCCTGAGATACAAGCATGTTGCGTTGGTTGGTGGACTGGCAGAAGAGGAGGTGCTGCTCTGGAGAAGGGAGCAGCTTGTTGTCGCAGTGAACGACGTTGGAGTTGAACTCATCATCGTGGAGGGTCAAGTAGGTCAGCGGACTGTTGGCAACTGAGAGTTTCTCCTCTTCCTGTGAGTCTTCTTCTCTGCTGCGCTTCAGTTCTTCCAATTCAGCTTTAAGTTCTTCAAGTTTCGTTCTCAGCTCTGTCTTGTCATCTTTGTATGTGTTTGTTATTTGGTTCCTCCCCTCTTCCTCTCTTTTTCTCTCTTCCTTTTCTAAAGCCAGCTGGGCTTTCTGCTCCGCAAGCTGTTTCTTTAGTTGGATGTTGAGTTCTATCAATTCACTCTCCCGGTCTTCCAGTGCTTTGTTTTTCTCCTCCTCCTGCTCCTCTCTCTCCCTCTTGTCTCTTTCCTCCCTTCCCCTTGCCATCTCTGTCTCCAAAGCAGCCATGGCCTTCCTTAACCTCTCTGTCTCAGCCCTCTCACTCTCAAGCTGTGCCCTCGATTCCTTGTCCTGCTCGTCCTTCTCCACAGCCTGGCTGGTACGCTTGCGGCTGAGTTGCCTGAGCCGGGTCCTGGCTTCCGTCTCAGCACGACGTTGGGCTTCAAGGTCCTCAAGTCGTTTCTGCAGTTCTTCACGTGCATCATGTAGCTCTGAACGCAGTGTGGCATTCTCCCTCTTGAGGTCTTCAGAAGACTTGCAACGATCACAATCCATAGAGGTGTTGGTGGGCGTACCAGCAGCAGAAGGAGAGGAAGTAGAGAGCACTTGATCAAATGTGGAGTGCTTGTTTGTCCCAGAGCTGTCACTCTCTATTGCCTCATTTCTACTTTTATTCTCCACCTCGTTACTTCTGTGTCCTCCACTTTGTAAACACTCAGAGTGTGAGGAGATAAGGTCAGTGATGTGTTCAGAGTCGATGCCTTCTCCTGGCTCTCTGTCAGACGGGTAAGATGCTGCAATCTCTGCCCTTCTCTTATCCACATCCTCTTCTCTCTTCTGCTCTGCTAGGGTGGTGACACTGGACCTCTTCATGGGAGTTGATGGTCGAGACTGAAGAGAGTAAGAAGGTTGAGGGGAGAAACTCTGCCCAACAGGGCAAAACTGAACAGGTTGTAGAGGGGCTGCTGGGACAGCTTTTTGCTCTGGAGTTAAAAGAAAAGAATACAAACAGCAGATTTTTTTAACAACAGACAACTCATGCACTAAGCGATCACAGGCTGGAGGAAAAGCAGTAGAGTCAGAGCTTTTCTTTATCTTAAATGCATCACTTTGATTTGAGAAAATGGATTGTGTATTAATGACCAGCAGGGGGCAGCACTGGGATAAGAGACTTTTGCATGTATTGTAGGGGAATTGACATGGCATGTTTTGTAGAATCCATGAATGTCAAACACTCATAAGGACTCGTCCACTCAAACTATTAATGTCCATATCCTTTTATAAAATTCTAAATTAAGTCAGCAAGTTGATTGAACACGTTTCAAGACCATGTCAACACCGAATCCAGCTGGCTCCTCACCCTGCAGTTCTTTGAGGAGACGAAGGGCGTCGGCTCGCTCCTCTGCCAGTCTCCTCCCCTCCTCCTCCAGAGCTCGCTCTTTCTTCCTGCTCTGCTCCAGACTCACTGCCACACCCTCTGCCTCACGCAGCGCTTCCTAATGGGAGGGTAAAAACACAAATAAGGTGGATTGAATCCGGCCAAAAGGAGTGCTCAGTTGAACCTGTATTATCCATATAAATAGTCTGTTTTGAGACAGACTTCTGAAATATGTCTGTTGACATTAAAACCTCTACAACAGCCTCTTTATAATATGTCTAGCAGATGTATGTTTGTGATGAGTCATCCTTAATATCTCCTGATCAGTTTAAAACCAATCCCCTAATAACTATATACGTGTATAAGTATACAAGTATATAAGTCTGCCCAAAGTCTATTTTTGATATATATCTGAGATGTTTGTGTTTGTGCAGCAGGAACTCCAGATAAGGAATAATTATGTAAGAGTCATGTATTGACAGCTACACTAAATCATAATGTCACAACAGCAACAAACCAGACAAACAAGCTACAGATAAATGCATCTTATGCTGATGTTGCAAGCTGGTATACATGTAATGAACTGCCACAAACAAACTACTCTGGAGGGTTAAAATGTGACTGTATCAAACTTTGGTCTGATTCTTATAGTCCTTGTGTGCAAGTTTAACAGTTCACCATCCAGATCAGTATTAGTTATAGTACAGTTGGGCTTCTTCGAGTACAGTAGGATATGAAGGTTCATTTCTTGCCATAGTGTCTGAAAGGGGACGCCATTTAAGAAATCAATATCAGAAAACTCATCTTTTTATTTCTGTGAAATGCTCTCTAATGCTAAACCTTTATTAAAACATATTAATGCAGCAGCTGGATGATTGAAGAAGCCACAATTTACTTATCATTTATTAACAGTTCACTCATTTCAGACTGACATATGGCACATTAAGATGTTGTTTAAAAATGTATGGAGTTAATTTTACATCCACTGCTAAGAGTCAGCTAATGAATAATTAAATAAAGTGAGACACTGCCTCTAGACTGAGGACCATCACTAGTGTGTGTGTGTTCGTGTGTTACCGTTAGTTTGGCTTGTGTCTGGGCCTCTTTCTTCTGGCTCTCCTGCAGCTGTCCCTCGGTCCACTTTAGTTTCTCTTTCAGAGTGTCCAGATCCTTGTCCAACGCCTGCTTCTGTAGAGACAGCTGATACAGGATACAAGTACTCAGTAGCTGATAAAAAAAGGGTCGTTCAATTTAATAAGATTGGAGGGGAAAAGATATAAGAAAAAGGTGAAGGTAGGAGGTTCAAAAAAAGAAGAGATATAATAAATAAATGTCTGTAGTTTTAGACGCAGGAATCAGGACCAGTGAAGGGAACAGGAAGCAGGAGAGCAATCAGTGATCAATAACGGGCCTGAGCTGTGTTTAATGCCATAAGTGGAGATCTCTGTGGGGAAAGTGAGGAGGACTTAACAAGCTGATCGGCTTCCCACCAGTGCCGATACAAAATTCTCATGTCATGGTAAACGTGAGTGTTTAAGGTAGTTTGTTTTAGTAGAGTGCTGTGTTAGATCACTACGGATCCACTTTTAATAATCACATTACATTACATTACTAATCCAACAAATGAGTTACTTTGCTCAACCTTTTTGGATTCATTATTCTTGTGTCTTATGCTACTTTCATGTCATGTTAGAAATAGCAACATGTACAGTTCAATGTACCTGAAGTAACGAAGAAGGTGGTAAATAAAGCATACGATGGTGTTTTAATGTTGTAGGCTTTGACTGTTTGACTGTTTTTGTGGATGTTATTTATTAGACAAATTCTGGAACTAATATGGGCTTAGTTCTACAACATTGGTTTATCCATTATCCAAGTAAGCTAAGAAGAGTCATTTCAGTGACAAAAGTCCATGTCATATGTAGTGTAACCAGTTTAACCACTTGTAGATACTTTTATGAGGATGTAGTTCATTACTAATGAGAGACGTAGAAGGGACTGTTTATTCTATTGTTACCTATTCCCTGCAACAATTTACCAGCTCATAAATTATGTCTACATACAAATCAAATCAGCTGATCTTTTTGAGTTTTCGATCATAGCAATCTTCTTGAAAATTAATGTTTTTCTCCGGTTTTTCAGACAACTTGCAAACCTACCTTGGGCACACAAGGTTGCGATTTACTGTTTTGAAAATGCTTTAATCAGTCCATTAACTGCATTTAAATATCTTAAAGAGAATTATTAAAACCTTGAGTGTTATGGGTTAATCATGACTGAAACACGCATTTGCAAACTTACAAAACTGCAACACAAATTCCATTAAGAGCTGTGTAAACTGAAATATGCACTATCAGCAGTTGTATGTGCGATTTGATTCGACACAAACTGTGCCTCTACTGTTTACTCTCTGTAACCTTGTCAGATATAACAAGATAACATCTGTGTGGTTAACAAATGTCTTACAGTGTGGGTAGAATGAATGCTCATTTCTAATTTTCTTTTTACACCATGTCTAAATGCATAGGATTTTCTTTTTTTAAGTCAAAAGACTTGTATTAGCATTTCTTCACATAAAGGAAAGAAAAAGAAAAAAAAAATGACAACATGAATGTCAAGCACAATCGCACTCCTCCATCTCTTCAGTCATGCAGCTTCCATATACCTTCACCTCCATCCCGCAGCCATGCCTTCACGCCTCGCTTACTATGAACTCTTTGGCATTGCTCACACACAAGTTATGAGTTTGTTTTACGCTCCCATGACCAAAGCATTATACACCCTCAGACGTAGTCACACAGTCATTACCTTCGCTGCTCAACCTTTCCACTGGGGAGAAACCGAGAAGAGGACGAAGCGGAGAGGACAGCGGGTGGGGAAAAGGAAACAGAAACACAGAGGGCAAGAGAGTGAAACAGAGAGTGAGAGAAAACAACAAGGGAGCAAGCGTGGGAGGACAAGCGAGAAAAGTGTATTGACCTTTGCTTTAAGTAATACAAGTACCAGGAAAAAGAAAGAGGAAGAGAGGAGAATGAATAGAGACGAGGAAGCAAGAAAGAGAAACAGGGAATAGCTGAAAAAACATAGCAGACATTTGAACCAAAATATAAACAATACGTACATGTTCCTCCAATGTTGATACAGATATGAATTAAAAACTTTATCTTGGTTAATGTATTTGTATAAAAAAAACAACAACATATGAGTGCATATGCATGTACCCTGTGTGTATATTTACCTTGTCAGCCTGGGCCTGCAGGGTGTTGTGGAGCGTCCTGGCCTGCTGGAGCTCCTGGTTGAGCTTATTCACATCCTGCTGATGCTGTTTCTCCAAACACTGCCTCTCCTTTTGAAGCTCTGTCAAATCCTGGAAACATACACAACCAAATCTGAGCCACTATGCTCAATTGTAATGTGTAAAAAAATGATGTTTTCTAAGAGTTGAATGAAACAAAAAGCCAGGTGGACAAAAATCTTAAATGTTCTCTTGCTTCCTTTAGCCATTTCTTCAAGCATCTTCTTTTCTTTCTCTCAGTCTTTCATCTGTCCATATCACCTATCTCACCCTCTGGTGTTGTTTCTCCAGCTCCTTTGAGCGTTGTTGGTGTTGCAGTCGGCTGCTCTCTGTGTTTTGCCTCTGACACTTCAGCTCTTCCTGTAGCTGCTTCAGCCTTTGTTCAGCTCCTGATGCCTGCCACACAAACACACGCGACATGTTCTCTTTAAAACTGACAATAAGACAACTTTCTTCGTTTCCATCACAGTGTGTACCCTGATAAAGAATAGTCACTTATTCTTTAGTGTACATGTAAAAAAATGTGGGCATGTTTGTGTCTTTGTATAAGTAATTCAAACTCAAATCCTGTTTTATCAACATGATGTGTTTTAACAGATTTGTTATATTGTTTTCAATTTGTTTACCTTGTTTTTTATTTTTTGGTGCTAATTATGGATCTGCATTTGACAGTCTTAGACAAGGAAAACACTAACACTGTAAGAACTTAGCTTAGACACTCTTAACAAATGAGACAATTGTCAGCCTCTCCCAGTCCCTCCCTGGCATTGTACACTGTTTGCAAAATATCAGCTGGACTGTTGTACAGCTCAGAGCAGAACAAGGACACTGTTTTTCCAGCTCACTCACTTCAAAGCACCGATTGTGTGACATGTAAAATATTCCCAACAGGTTTGTTAATTTCAGGAAAGTCAAAGATAAATGTTTTGCCAAATGAGGTCGACACCCATCTTGGAAAATACAGAACATTAGCACTGGTATGAAACACATTTTTTTTCAGTAGTAGTACCACCAGTTGAATCAGCTGTGATAGTGGGTGTTTTTACCCGTTCACTCTCCTGGGCCATGCGTGCCTGTGCCAGGCTGAGCTCATTGTGGGCTTTCTGAAGGCTGAGCTCCCTGGACCCGAGCTCCTTCTTGCTTTGCACCATTTCGCTCTGGATAGACTTCAGCGCCCCGGCCTTCGCACACAGCTCCTCCTCCAGAGCAGTCACACGACTCCATGCATCCTTTAAAGATGCTGCTGAATGGACCAGACAGAGAGACATACCGGTTAATATGCTCATAAGCTTTCCTGAACACCTTTTAGGTACACCAATAAGTCGATTTTAAAAACCTGAGCAAAATGTCCACGCAGTTTGAAACCATCAATTGAGGATTTAGGAGTGGGCTAAGAAAAAGGACAACAGGAAATCAAATATTGAGGAACAAAGAGTCATGTTATGATCAGTGAATACAAATTGGAACATATTGCACATACACAGTTTTTAAATCTGTGTTGTAAATCTCAGTGTTCCCACCAAGTTGCAGAAGAAAACAGCTGTCACAATTATTGATTACATTGTGTAAATCAAAATATTTGAGGGAAATCTCAGTCATAAAATTATTTGAATCCCAGAAATAGAAGTATTTCAACTTTAAATAAGGGAAAGGTGAATGAGTGGGTGTAGAGCAACAGAGAGACAACAGGGAGGATAAGTATTGGGAAAACAAATTCACTCAAAATGAGCATCGGCATTACCAGCAGGAATACCTTGATTTCTTATTGCTGACCACTAATGGTCAACAACTCAGCAGTAACACACTGTTGAGGTCTCAACTAATGGGGTCAATCCATTCAGACCGGCTCATTGATCACCACAGCTTTTTTAACTCTGTATGATACTCTCACAAAGCCTGTGGATGTCAGGCTGCTGGTTTCCAAAACCATAGATGAAATCAATGTCTGACCAATATGTTGTCCTGTATCTTTTTCCTTTACCTTAATTTAACAATACTGTTCAAAGTGAAGAGCCGCTACAAAAAGAAGTATCTATAATTATTACCCTCATCACTATCTTCACTTCAAGAAACAACAATCTACTAATAAATGTATATTTGTACTGTTTTTTACCATTTACCGTAAAATCCGTAAAAATATATTAGTCTTTAACAAATGAATCACAATAAATCAATTATTGATCACATTTTTTTGTACTACTTATCTAAAAATAACCTACTGTTGCTTTCTATGATTTACATTTACCAAATACAACCTTGACAAGCAAATCCAGCAAGGTGTATGAACGATTTGTGACTTCAGAGATTACAGTAAAGAAGAGCATAATAAAAGAACAGAGCAGCAGAAGGCCAGTGAAAAGCAAACCTAATGTAAACAGTGCACCACTCCCTCCCCCTCTGTGTCCCAGCAGCTAGAAGAAGCCTTTATTGTTTCACATTGATCAATACCCCTTCCTCCTCTGAACAAACACTCTGAACAGAGTGGAACAGAGGGAAACAGGAGGGTTATATGGCAATTAGTGTACTAAAAGCCACTGTACATAATGGAACTTGCCTGGAAGCAGAGTCTCTGGCTGAGCCAGTGATTTCGACACAATTATTATGTAACTGTTGAGGTTATACAGAGTACATGACATTTGTTGAGGTAGTCCCATCGGAGCTCAAGATAAGGGTCCTATGAATCAGCCTTGATATAATATAAAAATTGTAGCCAATTTTTTACTTTACGGAATCATATTTAAAGAAACAATGAATTGATCTTTCCAACAAGTATTGACTTTGTTGGCAAAGACCATTATTATTATTATTTATTTATTTTATTGTACAAAAAAAATATTAAACATTTAAATATAAGCATTGTAGTTATTTAGCCCTTTGTCACCAACACATGCACTGTTTGCTTCTGTTTTAATAACATTTCCTAATAAATACTGCCGAGCTTTTCCTTTCTAAGTAAGCTTAATGTCTGAGGCCCAGTTTTAAAGATTTGCAAACAATAGCCTTAGGGTTGAGGCCCACAGTAAGGGTGGGGATGGCTAACATATTATAGTTTTTTCTCTTTTAATGGGATATTTTGACAATAGACATTAAGAAAAATATAAAGAATACCAGCCTTCCAAAATCACACTTTGGCTTATTAGCAATACTCACTATGACCAGACTTTGCTCTCCAACTCTCAGATAAAATTTGAGGCCAGCTTTTGCTGATGTAGCCTCCAGGGAAGGAGCAAACAACATTATAAAATCAAGGGATGGTCTGACAAAGCAGTTAAATGGAAAACAGCAGAACTTATGTTTACTTCAGCTCCTGCCGTGTCTTAGTTAGTTATCCACATAACTTAATTAACCTTACTTAAGGAGACATGCAGCCGGGTTGAGCTGTATATTTATATTTGCAGACTACAAATGGGCGACACCCAGTCATGCCATATTACCATGGTGACCAATTGACATCACTCACTGTCTGTCTCTGTCCTGTGGTCCTTCTCCTTCCCACAAACCCTCTGCTCCGATTGGCCTTGGCTGATCACATCCTTGCAGGGTGTCTGGAGAGAGATCGGGGACGGTCTCCTGGGTGCTGGCCTCGAGTCATCCTGTTCCCACGGAAACGCAGCCAAGGGAGTGGAGAAGATGTCCGATTGGTCGGATGAATGCCGTTTGGGTGTGTTCTTGTGTTGGTGCCGTGGTAACGAAGCTGAGCCAACTTCAGAGAACTGGAGCCGCTGCAGAAGGGAGGAGAAAAGAACGGGGAATAAAATAAAAAGGAGGGTGTGAACAGGATCTCAAACTAGAAAGAACAAAGAACAACAGGATTTACAAACAACAGGCTTAAAGTTATTTCACTTAAACAGCATTTTACTGTAGAATGACTCATTGCTGTTATGTTCACGAGTTCTTCTTCCTGGTATAAATTTGACTCTGTACAGTCGCACCTCTTTCTGAACATAAGAGAAGTAAAACACAAACAAACACAGTACACTATAATGGAGTTTAGCTGTGCTCATAAATTGAAAAACTTGTCTTAAAGTTTAAGTTTGGTGATATTCTATATTTTTCCTATGGTAAACAAAACCAACAATAATCAGATGCTCTTAACAATCAATCAGCCACATCGGTGTACTGGGTGACAAGTTCCTTCATGATGATGAACATGGGCACTGTAGGTTATTTAAGTCAAACCCACATGTGCAATTCTGCTACCTAAAAACTAAACATTAAATCTGGAGTAGGGCTTGGCCTTTCACTGATATTGTTAATTTCATATATTGATAACAATATCACAATATAGCACATTTTCTGATAATCCAATAAATAAATGGTCTATATGAAATAACCACATGGTAAAGCTTTTTTTGTTCCCTCCTGTGTGAGTTAAATACTGAGTATTATCTCACTTTATTAAGAACTTAAGTGCAAAATAAGCATAAAAAACAGCTGTTAATTAGTTAGTTAATCTGTAGAAGGAACAACAAAAGAAAACACAAAAGATTATTTTGAAGAAGTTCTGTTTAATTTGCATGAAATGAGACAATTCCTACAACTAGAGAACTCCGGCTTTAACTTAAAAACCCACATTGTTCTTGAACAAGTCAATGCATAGCTCAACACAAAAACATGCAGGTACTTACTCGACTATGAAGTTCATCTCTATTACCTGGCCTCTCCTCCCTTCTGCTCCCTACAGGACAAAAACACAGCATATGGAATTGACTTGGTTCCTAAAGCAAATCAAAAAAGCTGAACTTAGCAACAGCAGTGAAGACCCAAATGGTTTACTGACATGAGAGAAAAGAGAAATACAAAAGTCCTCAGAGAGTGAAGGGTCGATAAAGGACAGGAGCTAAGGGAGTTTATTTATAACCTCTCTGCTCATTTGGTAGTCTTGTTTTTTCCGTTTCATTTTCTACATTATACAGTCCATTAATGAAAATATATATCCCACCAGAAAGAATAAACATAGGTATTGCAAGACAGTACCATTGTGTTCCCAGGGCGATGTTGTGTTCCAGCAGGGTGTAGAAAACAGCGTAGTATCTGCCGATCTGCTGCTGTTCTGCAGCTTCTCCAGCTCTGCCTCCAGCCTGCCAGAGGTAAAGAAGAACCAAATGGAAAGAGTTCAGTGTGGACAAGGAACAGGTAAAGTTCAGGAAGAAAGTAAAGCACGAAGACACAGTTGAAGGATTTGTCTTATAATATGGCATCATTAACCAATGTGAATGGTTACAG
Organism: Anoplopoma fimbria; assembly: GCF_027596085.1. Taxonomy (NCBI): domain Eukaryota; kingdom Metazoa; phylum Chordata; class Actinopteri; order Perciformes; family Anoplopomatidae; genus Anoplopoma; species Anoplopoma fimbria. Next base: position 15,706,885 of record NC_072452.1, read on the forward strand.
CTTCATGACATCTACTAAACAAACAAAACCCATGTGTAGATAAAACCATGAAAACAATAAAAAGTACAATGAACAATTCTTATTGATGTCCATGAATGTCATTTAAAGGTCCTAACCTTTTGATTTCCTGGGTGAATTTGTTGTTGAGGGTGCGTACAGCATCTACTTGGCCCTCCAAAGAGCATACTTTGGCCTGCTTAGTCTGAAGCTCCTGGGTCAGGCGCTCGCTGCTGGTCACTGCTGCTTTGGCCTCATCTCGAACACCCCGGAGCTCTTTCTGCAGATACTGGAGCTCCCCACGGACCTCCTCATACTTGAGAGGGAAGAGGAGGAAGAGGTACATACTTCAGGATTAGGATTTAGGACTATGCCAACATTTGGCAGGATTATACAGGTTATCAAATATTTATACAACATATCATTTACAAAAATGTGTCATTTTCAATTGCATTGCTCATACAGCTGTTTAAAGAAGAAGAACATTATGTTGGTCATCCCAAAGAGGATTATGATAGTGTTGTATTGAACTGAAGGCTTGGATGTGGCTCTCGACATGGCTGCATTCTTGTACCTTCACAGTCTGTTTTTCGAGGCTCGTTTGGATTTTGTCCAGTTGCAGCTGTTTCTGCTTGTTCTCTCTGGACAGTTGCTCCTGATGGACCTGCAGCTCCTTCACCTTTTGCAGAACCCGTCCAGATAGCCCCACCGTCCAGTCCTCCTCAGCCCAACTCATGTCTCTATACCTGGACCTGAAAGGTTGGGAAAATAACATCAGCACAAAAAAATGAAATACAAGTTAAGGTTTACTTCTGGATTTTTTCTTTGTGCCTGCGTTTTAAGACACTGAAGAAAACAATTTCTTCCTGTTCAAAAGGCAACTTGGTTTCTGAGGATTTGGGTTGGCCATTTGTATTCAAATGCATGCTTCCATGAGAAAACCTGCTAGCTCACCTGTTCTATTCCTGCTTGACAGATTCTGAATCAGGCATTTCCTGAAGCCATGGGAGTCGGTAGCTGGAGTGAAGAAACCAGCAACACACAGAGTCTGAAACAAAGAGCACAGGCCTGTTAAGTAAGGTGCAGGGAGCTCTTTGTCCATTAGTGTTGTGACAGAGGATGCAATCCACACCAAATGAATCTAAACATGCTTCAATCATCTGTGCCTGTGGCTGTGTGTTCTGTCAAGAATATGTTATGTTGCTAAGGCTTTGATCCCTCAGGGAGACGCTGGTTGTCACCGCTGGGCAGCTGTGACTCAATGTTTTCCAACACAGAACGCCTGCAATGTTCCAAGAGCATGTTCTCAAGTTGAAAATAAACCCCTTCTCTCTCGAACTTCAACAATAACAACAGTTATATGCTTACTCAAAAACTGAAAATGGTTGGTTCAAATTAAATCACATTGCAATGCAATTGTTTTAAAGTTAAATCTGCACTAGCACTTATATACTATGGGTGAACACCAACAAACGGACACAAACAAAAGCAGAGTTAAAAATGAAAGTGTAGGAATGAAGAAAAGCCTGACTCATTCTTAACTTAGCTTAGACATGCACTCCAGCCTCCAGGCTGTAACACAAGTCAGTTTCTATCATAGCTCACAGGTTTATGTATCCGTGTTAACCTGCTACTGAAAACTAGAGAGGCAGAAATACTCTTCTTCCAAGTGTGTGTGATTAAACTTAGGTTGACATGCTAAGCCTTTCAATAATGATGCTGGTTAACAAGCTGCATCTGGTTCAGAGCTGTGACTATCAATTATTTTCATCACAGATTCATCTATAAATTATTTTCATTATTCATCCATTCATAGTTTAGGCTGTAAAACATCCCTTTCACAATCTCCTAGAGCCTTAGCTGAAAACCTCAAATTGTTTATTTTATCAGAAGATCAGTTATGATAAAAAATCATAACTGATCAAACTGCTTTTTTGTGTTTGAGTCAACAAACACAAAAGCAGCGTGCATAAACTTTATATTTACCTATATATTTTCACAGTCCACTAACTTATTAATATAGAGGCATATGTGTCTAGTAGCCTAAGACACATACTATGTACAGTACCAGTCAAAAGTTTGGACACACCTTCTCATTCAATGGTTTTTCTTTATTTGTATTATTTTCTACATTGTAGATTAATATTGAAGACATCCAAACTATGAAGGAACACATATGGAATTATGTGGTAAACAAAGAAATGCTCAACAAACCAGAATATGTTTTATATTTTAGATTCTTCAAAGTAGTTGAATGAGAAGGTGTGTCCATACTTTTCACTGGTACTGTACATGTAACAGCTCAGGACGTCAGACAGCAGAGGAGGAGACAGGGATCCAGATGAACCGTGGCCTGTCTGTACCAATGTGTGGTCACGAGGTTCAAACACAACAAAAGACACCTGACAACTTCCAAACAACACGAAAAGTTATTTAAATGTAACCTCCATCCAGGACACAGTCACTGAAACACTCACACACTCACACACTGACTCCTGGTGCGGGTCCATCAGCGGTCAGTGACTGTCATGCAGCTCTGACCTGATGCTACATGCTACATGCTAACCCCACACACACACACACACACACACACACACACACACACACACACACACACAGCTACTCACCGGTGCTCTGTTAGAAGTAACACCGGCCGGTCTTCACTGCACACCGGGCCGACTGTCGCTCACAGACTGCCGGTAGTTGACAGCTTCATACCGGAGGGAAGCTGCCGCGCGCGTCTCCTGCAGCTGACAGAGTGGTTGTGGCACGAGGACGGTATGGGTTCGTGACGTAGCACGGGAAGGGTCGGGGGAAAGTCCTCGCGGCGGTGTGACTCTCTGATGACCTCTAGCGGCCAGATGTGTAAACAGCGCGGCCTCTTACCATCTAAATACAGAACCAGTTAAAAGTTATATTATATTATATTATATTATATTATATTATTTTATTATATTATATTATATTATATTATATTATATTATATATTATATTATATTACAGAACCAGTCAAAAGTTTGGACACACCTTCTCATTCAATGGTTTTTCTTTATTTATATATATATATATATTATATTATATTATATTATATTATATTATATTATATTATATTATATTATATTATATTATATTACAGTACCAGTCAAAAGTTTGGACACACCTTCTCATTCAATGGTTTTTTCATTTATATATATATTATTTATTTATATATATTATATTATATATATTATATTATATATATATATTATATTATATTATATTATATTATATTACAGTACCAGTCAAAAGTTTGGACACACCTTGTCATTCAACTACTTTGAAGAATCTAAAATATAAAACATATTCTGGTTTGTTGAGCATTTGTTTGTTTACAAATTCCATATGTGTTCCTTCATAGTTTGGATGTCTTCAATATTAATCTACAATGTAGAAAAAAAAAAATAAAGAAAACCATTGAATGAATGGTGTGTCCAAACTTTATACTGGTACTATATTAAAAAAACATAGTATTATATTAATTAATAAAAACAGGAAATAATATTAAATAAGTAAAAGTAAAAAATCCACAATAACTAAAAATATTGTATATACAGACAGAATAATTGGTGTAATTAAACTGTGTGAGCTTAGTGACATTATACAGTACCAGTCAAAAGTTTGGACACACCTTCTCATTCAACTGCTTTGAAGAATCTAAAATATAAAACATATTCTGGTTTGTTGAGCATTTGGTTGTTTACCACATAATTCCATATGTGTTCCTTCATAGTTTGGATGTCTTCAATATTAATCTACAATGTAGAAAAAAATAGAAATAAAAATAAAGAAAAACCATTGAATGAGAAGGTGTGTCCAAACTTTTGACTGGTACTGTATTTATTTCTTTATATTTTTTAGATGACAACACACAGACACAACGCAGAGCCTCCGCCATATTGTCTTCAGTCACATGCAAATGTAAACATTATTGTTACTTGAAAACAAATAAGGTGGTCTATGTGTCAGGAAGTTTGGATAGCCGACATATTTGACAGAGGACAAGACAGACTGTAATGACAAAAATAATGATCCTGTAAGTCATTTTAATGAGAAACTTTCTCATAAATATGACTTACTATCTCAGGATTATAAGATAGTAATAATTCTGAGACAGTAGGTCATCATTATGAGATATGACTTACTATCTCATAATTCTGAGATAGTTTCTCATAATTCTGAGATAGTAAATCATATTTATGAGATAGTAAGTCATAATTATAAAATAGTTTTTATTACTATGAGATAGTTTGTCATAATTATCAGATAGTAAGTCATTCTTTTGAGAATGTTTTTCATTATAATGACTTACGGGATCTTTATTTTCTTCATCACAGTGGGGGAAATGGGCTTTCATACAGAAGAGAGGTATTTGCAATAGCCTAAATGATCTGATACTTTCAATTATGAGTGCATTTTTTAAATAGCGCCGTAAAACTGCTCTTGGCTCCCAGACCTCTGGGCCCCAAAAGCCCCAGGTTTTCAAAGTGACAATTAGTTGATGGTATATAAAAGAACAGTTAACTACAGGGCCACTTTTTTTTTCAACTGTGGTGGAGTTGTCTGTCTGAATGAGCTGCTTGAAAAGCTGGTAAATGGACCTTAATTTAAGATTATTAGTTTTTTTTGTTTTGTCAAGCTAATATTTTAAACCATATTTTTTTACAGTCAGTGTTTTACAATTATTTTGATTCCTTATCATTTTCTTTGGTAAAAAAATTGAAATAAACACCGATCATAAACTGATAGAGCCTTGAGGCAGTCATGCTTTGATACCAGAAATTGAAGGACAGTCTTGGTGAGTTTCTCCGAGTGAAAATCTGGTTTCACGACTTCCTTTATTACTGCTGATACCGTGCATACATGTTGTGTTTATTCAAATCAACACAAATCAAACTTGCTTCAGAATAGAAATTCTTAACACGATTATGTACAGAGATTAGGAGGAAACAGGACTTCATAGGGGCCAAACAGCTAATTTTCCGCTTCGGTTCAATCTGTCTATGTTTCCAGCAACAGTTGTTTTTCAACTACCAGCCATAAATTCCCCAGATTAGTTTCAGACAGAAATTTGAGATTTGCATTCGATTAAGTAAGATTCAATCACCTAGTGCAAGTATGCTGTTGACAAATGTTTTTGAGATTTTGGTGGCATAAACAAAATCTGATTTTACCTTGCAAACCCCAAAAATGAACACTTCTGGCAATAAGAATGTGGTGTATGATTTTAAAGGTACTGTACAAAATGTACTTAAAACATAACACAACATTATTCATACAACCATTTAAACAGATGGTTCTGGGGCACCATAATCATTAAATTTTATGCTTCACTGGGCTCACCACATAAATAATGGATGGAATTGACCAAGACACAGTTTCAATATTGATGGGGACATTGACATTTATTAATCTACTTTTCATCTATTAACCTAATTTAGACGTTCTGTGCCGTATCTGGGACACTGAAGAGATTTTGGTCTTAAAGAACGTCTCAAGTTTCTCTTGATTGGAAACACACACACACACACACACACACACACACACACACACACACACACACACACACACACACACACACACACACACACACACACACACACACACACACACACACACACACACACTCTGAGACAAAATAAATCATACAGTTACACACCCTCACACAAATACTCATTGAGGATGAAGAAGCTCATTGTGAAGGCTGGATCGGTAAATGAGATTCATATACTGTTACTCAAATATTTTTTATCACCATTGCAATTAGGATATGAGCAAGGAACGAATTACCCATCACAAATAAAAGGTTCATGTTGGTGGCCATGTAAAAAATATAAAATGTTTTTGGGCAAAGTGGTTGCGGTAAACAAAACATATATTGTGTAACAAGTATTGATTTTAAAGTCGCTCAGGGTCCTTTTGTCTTTTGAATGTCTTTGAATGAGTTTCTGCTCTAGTGACATTTTTCCAGATGATTGTGCTTTACAAATTAAGTCTAAGAGTCTAACAGTCTCTCAGTAAGGCCCTTTAAAAAGTAAGCACTTTTGGAAGACTTCTTTATTTGTAAAAGGAGTGCAGTGTAACATATCTAAGTGACTTCACCGATATGTATCAGAGTCTGTTCTTTCTAAGGTGAATCTTGGGATTATATTTGTATCCAGTAAAGCATTTTCTTACACAGGACAGCTGAACATATTCTTGCTAACGTTCCATTTTCACTTTGACTATGCAACTTTAAATTGTTAAACAAAGTGGTGCCAGTGTGTTTATTGAACTACGTTTCTCTGATAAAAGACAGAAATTCCACATTAGATTCTGTTTCATTTTAAGGGTCTGATATGTAAAAAATGAAAAAATACAAATTTAATTACTTTGCTGCAGCACAGTGAAATATGTTGTCTACAGGTCTAAAGTGGAGCAATACTTAGAAAGTGGCCTCCAAAAGGTGGTTTGTGAGCTTAGTGACTCTGCATATGTGTTTGGTTGGTGTCATGTTTTCATCCTGTGTTGTTTATTGGATGCTGGAGGAACACAATGGATATACTCCTTTAATTAGTTTTATGCCTGATGGTTGTGGCTATTGTGCAGCATTCTATCATTTTATAAATACATACATTCAAGCAGTAAACACTGTTGATCACTGACAGGTTCTGTGTATTTACAGCAAGAACAGCATCCATCCAGTGTATGCAACTGTAATTAGATTATAATAGTCATTATAGTCCCTCATTCTTCCAGGTAGGCTCTGGATTTGAATGTAATCTGGGATTTGATGGCTCAGTGCTGAGTGGTGCGGAAAACCCAGGAACCAGTCTGCAGTTACCTTACATACAAAACCATACATACAAAACCGACCAGAGAGTTTATATGTGTGAGAAAGAGAGATTACTTTGGTAGTTATGTAATCTTGTCCATAACAGTCTGGCAATTACAGGTGTGCCTGAAGGATTATTGTTTGCGAAGTTGGAGACGTACACAGAGTTATTTTCATGGATTAAGCTGGGTGTAGTGGCAGAAGCATAACCGTTTGAAACCAGAAAGTCTGCTGGTTAATATTTCATGACTTGCCCAGGAATATCTCTGTCAGACACTGTGGAAGTGGTTTAAAGGTACCTTTGAGCAAAACAGTGTCCACCCTGCTTGTATTAGTGAGCTGGAAGCTGCAGTTTATAGTTTGAAAGTTAAAAGAAAACTGGTTAAAGTGACATTAAATGAAAGTAATTTAATTTTCAAACAGTCCCATGCCATTATATAAACCTATATAAACCCACCTACATTGTAAGTCACACACACCAACACAAGCCACTCGCCCAGGTGTACGCTCATGTGATGTAAGCTCCTCTCATCACTCGCTCCTTATTAATACAGGATTACATTTATTCTCAATCCCAGACTCACACACACAAACGCACAGTCCACGGGCTCCTCACAAGAGTACACACCCTATCTGCCAAGGACCGTCAAAGGTAGCACGGCAGTCAGGTAGCTGTGTGCCACCAGCTGGAGTCCCAGGAGTTTTTACCCTTTTTGAATGTCACGAGCTCATGGAGACCTGCCGTTCATCTGGCTGCTAACAGAGGCTTCACCAGACAACAGGTGGATTTCTGTCCGACAACAATACACCGCAGCTTTGTAAACCCCGATTCATGACGGTAAGTCAAGAATTAAACTTTTATGAGAGCATTTAGAGCAAGAGAATAACAAGTGATAACATTCTTCTTAAGAAAACATGGTTTATATTGATCGGCCATATCAGTTGTTAGCCATTCATTCACATTACTGTGTGTCCTGTTTTACTTGAACAAACTGTACTGATAAGATTTATCTGGCATAAAGGTTATACAGTGTTTCTGAGATTTATTTTCTTTGAATATTGAAGCTTACATTCTCTAAACAACTACAGTAGCTAAGATTAAGCCCCTTCATCTGATAAACTTTGTCTCCAAAATGTAAAAAAACAGACTGAGAGCTGAGGTTATATATAATGGTCTGGGAATATTAATGACTGTTTCCTTTCTTCCCAGATGTTTCCTTGGTCAGCTGTTTTTTCCCTTGAGCCCAAAGTGCCAGGCCAGCGCAGCTCTGAGGAGTTGGTGACCAATACTCTGATGTTAGAGCTGGGGGCCATGGTGAAACGCACAGAACGGATCCGTTTGGAACGGGCGACGGAGGGCCGACGCCGCCGTCGCAGCTCCTCCTCCACAGCTGACTACAGCTGGCTGGCCACGCCCCCGACCCCACAGCCCTACGAGCTGACGCCCAACGACCTGCTGGAGCTGCAGGACCTCTGTGCCAAGATCCCTCCTGCGCAGTGCGGCCCTCTGATCGTCAGGTGAGACAGACTGGTACTGGTTTTATGTTTTCCCCTTCCCATCAGGGTTCATTTCCCAACAGGGTCACAGCCAGGGATTCTGCATCCCTTTAAAATTACTGCACTGCCCACCTGGTCAGGATGGCACCTCCATTCTTAAATCTACAACCCACTCCTCCTCTGTTTTGTCTTGACTGTAAAGTTCTCTGTAAATGCTTGTGTTATTTTTATATCAGGCTGTTTATGTAATGACTGTTATTACTCCCAGGTTCAGGAGGCTGGTGTCCCAGATGGAGCCTGATGTTCAAGAGGTCCCTCGGCTGTTTCGCTCGGTGCTGCGCGAGTGCATGGACGAGGTGAACGGAAATGAGGACTTGCAGACGCAGGACGCCGTCTTTGAGAAGCAGCAGCGCAGCAAGAGCCTCTCTTTCGTGACCTTCCGCAGTAAGTTCCGCACGGGTCAGCTCTTCAGGGGAGGCAACCTGAGAGGCTCCAGGGGGAATCTGGAGCAGCAGGTGGATTGGTCCGACGAGGAGGACGTGGAAGGGGAGGAGGAGGAGGAGGAGGAGGCCATCAAGGCCAGGGCGAGGAAGGGGAGAAGCAGGAGCATGCCGGAGATCAGCCCTATGGAGCAGAGTGCCCATGGGTGAGAGAGTCGGGGGAGAGACAATGCAGAGGGGACGGTGGGAGGGAAAGAAGTTCTGATGAGGGTGAGAAAATGAAGGGTAAGAGAAGGAGGGAAAGTAGGGAGGTGGGTCAGATGAATGTAAATATGGGGAGGTTTTTTCTCGTTCCAAATCATTTCAAAAGGAGAAGATAAGTCTAAAGAGTGAGCTTAGAATGATTTCTTCACTTTCAGGAAACCTGTGTAATTGCTAATGAACTTGAGGTCTCCCCAAAAGCATTTGCTGTTTTGGTTTTAAGATTCTGAAACATGTGATTAACATTTATATGTGCTGACAGCAACAAGACCAAGAGTCTACAGACTGCCAGCAGCTCTGTGAGGCTGTGAAGTCGTGTAATGTTTACCATATTGACCATCTTAGTTTAGTGCGTGCTAGCATTTGCTAATGGCACTAAACAGGGAATACAGCTGAGGCTGATGGGAATGTTATTAGTTTTGCAGGTACGTAGTCATAAGCAAAATAATTTAACAAATTAAATGTTTGACCTGATGACTGTGCAAAATGTGAAGTTGGGTGGAAGTGATTATGAATTCCCCCTAAGTGGAACATGATTGTGTTCAATATTTAATAAGTCTTCCTACTCAAAACCACCAACCTGCCAGTTTGCTAGAGGAAATGTCAGGATCATCAAAGTCATTAGGATACATTGTGTGGGGACCATGAATGTTTGCAATCCATCTTTCAGTTGTTGTGATATAGATATTAAATAATCATAGAGCCACAACACTAGCATGGTTGATAAATCAAATGAGATGTATGGGGTTTAGTTGAGTAAACTCTTGCTGACCTTCACATGCTTCAGGTTTCCTTAAAAACAAAAAGCTGCTGATGGAGGTTATCGATTACTCTCATAGTGTATCCATAAAGCAAATCCTTGCAAGCAGAAAATAACACGGATCATCTGTGATCTTCTTTTTTTTTTTATTGTGAATATGATATGTATTTGGGGAAATAAATATACAATGTTGTCATTATTCTTTGTGGTTAAAAACATTTTTCCCCAACAAATGTGTTTTTTTCTTTTGATCCATTTGAGACAAAGTGTGAATCTTGCTTTTTTGCCCATTTATATCAGTTATGTCAACATTTTGTAAGTCTAGAAGCTCTTCTAAAATAGGAATGAAAGATACACGGACCTTTATCAATTTATTGTGGTTGAGAAGGTTAAATATTATGTAAATATGTCTGAGACCTGTAAATAAATATAAGTAGAATATGTCTTTCTGGTGTAAATATGTTGAATATGTCACACAAAGCTGTAACTGCTTAGCACGTCTCTGTGAGCTAAACTTAGCCTCCCAGCACGGCTAATTATATCACTGCCGCCTAATCCTTTTATCCCAAGAAAATCTCAGCCGTGAATGCCAGCACCCCATTATCATTTTATTAATATGCACTTTCTTATCAATACATCATTATCACTATTTGCACTTTATACACTGAAGTCAAGGCATTTGGCTAAAAAAAGAACAGACAGGGAAAAAAATAGGAAGAATGTTTTCTCTTTCTTTTTAAAAAGCTATGGTCATTTATAGTAACACCCGATAAGTGTGGAAAGATTAAGAGGGGACGCAACGACAACAGTGGCATCCGACCAGACACTTCCAGGGAATCTGGCTGATTGAGTCACTTCATAAGAGAGACTCCACAACCATTCTAACCCCTTCATAAGCTCTGATGAACAACCTGGATCCTTCCGATACTTGACTCATATGCTGAAATCTTTCCGCAGCACTTGATGTTTACACTTTTTCCAACCTGCCTGAAGGCTAACAGCCAAACCGTTTCATTTAAAACAGTGTTGTGACATATCTTTTGACTTCGTACAGCTTGTATCTGAATAACACCAGCAAAAGTCCCTTCAGATGTCTGTACCTTATTGTGCCTCCAGAACACGAAATGCTGGACCACAACGAGTGTCTTCGAATTGTGTCACAGTTCTATACGAGTACCCATTTGGCAAATAAAGTTTGAAAACATAACAGAATAAAAGAAATATCTTGAAGTGATGAATTGTTGATAAAGAAGGGGCACAGTCATGCTCTTTATAAAAGGTAAGTAAACTAAGAAGCAAAATGCTCTGAGGATAAACTCCAGTTCTGTTGTTCGGCTTTGAAATAGTATGATTATTATATCATTATTATTATTATGATAATAATCATAATAGTAGATGGGGTAAACAAGAAAATCAAAGTTAAAAGACAGTTTGCAGAATCAAACCATTAAATTATAGCCATTTTGATTAAATGCTTATGAGTAATTGGTCAAAGTACAATACTGAGCAACTTTGCTCTCTCTCTCTCTCTCTCTCTCTCTCTCTATACAAAGTGGGGATTTTAGATAATTTATTCTTTCATTTGGACAGAATTCGACATCTTCATTCTTCACTGAATTGACGAATCAAGAGTCTGTTGCTTGGGAATAACCGGAAAGTCTGTATTAATCTGAGCGGGTCCCGGGTCTCAATCAAAGTGTCACTTTGACAGTGAAGTCTTTCCTTCAAATACATCATCTGGACGTGTTGTCTCAGTCCAGCTTTAATTTCTTTCACCTCATTCTCTGTGATTTTCTCCTCCTCTCCTGCTGCTCCTCTTTTCTTCAAGCGAAGAAGACAACAAAGATGATAAAGAAGACGACGAGGACGAGAAAGATCTTGATCATCAGCCAGCGATTGGAGGAGACTGACTGAAAGTATTTGAGGATCTCTGTGTGGGCGGACTCCACGTTGAGCTGGGTGTCCTCCACGTTAGCGTCGATCCTGAGAGAGAAGAGCAGGAGGTTCAGTTTATAATCAGATGTTCGTTATCCAAACTATAATACTGTTTCTGTCAGATCAGTCAGTTCTGCAGATAAATGGCAAGTTATATAGTTTTGTATATATGTCATATATATTTTCATATACGATTCCATTTTGTGAAAGATATCAATGTGAATTGACCACAAGCACCCAAATTCTGCATGAAATCAGTTTAAATAGACAACACCCAAATGCATAAGCATGCCTTCTTTACTTATAGTTTCCTATTTCCTATTGCTTGTTTATTAAAAGAGCAGTTTAACAGTTTGGGATAAATTCTAGTTCACCTGCTCGACCCTGCCCCCAATTCTTGCACCGTCTTACCTCTGGATGGTCTCCTCTTGCTCCTTGACCATGTGTGCCAGCTGCTGGAATATAGAGCCCAGCTCCACGATGGTGCTCTCAATGTTCTGCATGGTGTCTGCACGGCTCTGGATGTACGAGTCCTGTAATGGCACAGCCAGCGAGATTTCAAAAAGGGCCACATTACATCACATAAATGCACAGTTTACCTATTTTGCTAGATTTTAGTCCAACAAAGTTTACGTTTAAAAATGAATAATAATTTATATTTTTCCAATGCTTTGTGCTAGCAAATGAGACGCACACATTCCTCTCCATCTGCCTGACTTTGACAAATATACACCAACAGTCTACCTGCTCATCGATAAGCTGGAGTTGCAAGGGATTGGTCTGAGAGTCCATATTGATGGCCACGTCCCCCATACTCCTGGACTCATCCTGCATCAGGACCGAGCTCTCTGAAGGGAGACAACAAGCAAAACACACACACACATGTTCAACAAGATCAGACAGAAATCCTCAATGGAAGAGGGGGGAAAAACAGAAAGACCAGCGGGCACATACAGTAGCTAGTGATACCCGCTGGGAGAGTCAGGCGTTCCAGGGAAATACCTTTTAAATTTGAGGTTGTATTGCCCTGGTAACCATTGCGCGGCTCACGAGCTGCATGCGGCTCCTGGGCCCCTTTTTTGCGGCTCCCTAAAATATTTTTTAATTTTTGCATTATAGATGACCAAATACAATAATAATCATTCACAAGGACTCAGTTCCTCATCACAACAGCTGCTAGGGAAGTACACTGCCAGTCAAAATCTTCCTGTACATCTACAGCATTTGTGGCTAAATTTCAACTAATTTGCTCGTTGTAAACAACCCACAGTCAGGATATATTTAAATGTAAACATTTCTATTCAAGTACCCGTTTTTTGGAAAGCACTTTGATCATAAACGTATATTATCTATATAATTAAAGGGGCACTGGACAGGTCAACCAGTTATGGCTAGACTGTTGAACTCTAATGTTGTCTGCTAATTACAGTGATAATAATCAAACTCGTTTTTTTCAATATTTGTTGGTTATTTCAAATATATTTCAAAATAAAAATAAAACAATACAAAAAATGTTAATTCACACATCAATTTGTTACCTATAATTTATTGTAAGATATCAACAGCGAGCACAGTGTTTGAGGTTTTACCAAAAACACTGAAATATAGCCGGTTCATAAACATTTCACTGGCAGTGTAAATGCCCCCAGAGGAAGCATCTGAGCTCGCTTAAGGACAACATTTGACTATTTGTTTAAAAAAGGGTGAACTGAGCAGGAGCCAGACATGCCGATTATTGCCTCTTAGCCAAAACAAATACTCAATAAAAAGGTGTGTTCACTCTATTACGCTTTTTGAAAACTGCCAGCACAATTGTCATGTTAGATAAGGAGATGACCAGCAGGCAATGTTTTGGGTAATCTCTTTTTTTTATTATTGGGAAATGTAAAACAAAAAAAGATGACCAGGATATAACTTGTGCTGCATGTTAAGGTTACACCAGTTAGTATGAAACAGTTACCTTTCACCATCTACTGTGCTTTAAGATTTAATTTTCAGGTTTGATTTTAATGAGAAACTGCTGCGTGAAGTGTTTAATCAGCACAAAATGTGGCTGAGTCAAAACTTTTCCCACAAACAATAATCAGTAAAGAGTGAACACGCCCTTATGAAACTGCAACATCATTCTGTGTTTACACGTTTGTGCCATTACTTTACTGTGAGTCCCTAGTAAAAATCCTAGTGAGTGACAACAAGTGTGAAGCTCAGATGTGGACAGACTTACTGAAGTTGTTGGCCATCAGAGGAGAAGACGAGACCGGGGGCTGGGAGAACTGCTCTCTCCTGCTGCGCTGCTGCTTCAGGTTCTGAGGGAAAAGGGACAAATGATGGAGGAGGTTAACACGACTGCGAAGAAACCCGTTCATGATTCAAAGCTTTTTAGTATTGTCTGCCCTGATAAATGATAGAAGTATGAAAAACATCTCTCACCTCTGTTCTGACTTCTAGGACTGACTTGAAGTCATTGGACATTGAAGCCAGTTTGGACTGTGGACAACAAAAGATACAGCAGGGTTAAACAAAATTTTGACTCAATGCAGATACGATATACTATGAATTGGACCTTATATATATATATACCTGTAAAGACACCACTATAGTGTTAGAGTGGGTTTGGATGTGTCGGCCACCGGGAGCTCCGCGGGACCTCACCAAGTCCTGCAGCTGTGCAATCTGTTTGTTTAGACTGTTGATGTCCTAAAAACATGAGAGATAGAAACCAGGGTGTTTAGTTTTACAAGATATTACAGGAATAAATGTTGCTGCACTATTTATAAATAACGTACCGGTTTGCAAAACCACATTTCATGGGATTTTAACAACTCAACTCACTTGTTTGATGATGTACGTTAGCTCCTCGATCTCCACTGCCTTGTCGTCAAATAGAGATTTTCTTTTTGCCACTAAAATATTACAACAACAGCATGTAGAATCAGCACTTTGAACAATATGACACAAAAATAGATGATTTATGCTAAAATAACATTAAAAGGAACACTTACAAATAGTGAGCTTTTCCAGTTTGGCAAATGTATTGCTCAAGTCTTTTCCAATTCTCCTACAAGGAAACAAACAAACAAAAAATTGTAGCTTTCTTTGTCATGCACAAACTAAATAAAGTACTCAAGCATGTTATCAAGGACGCTTGTTTGCATTCTTACAGAGAATAAGACCATATCAATGTTATCTCTGTGTCTCCCTGCTTACATACTTTGTGCTTTGCTCGGCCAAACAAGCCCTGAACCAGCTTCTTCACTAAAAATGTATTTAAATCTTCTCATTCTTTATGCAATAAAGGAGGAGGAGGTAATAATGTGTGAATGCAAATAAAGCAACACCCAAAATCACCATAAAAGAACAAATACATTCAGCAAATATTTATAAGGTTGTGAAACACGTAAGAAGACAGACTATGAGGAACTTACTTGGCCATAACTGTGAAGTCACTGCGCTGCCTGAGAGCGCTGAGGGTTGGTTTAATTGGCTGGACTCCATTCTGCCAGGAGAGGTAGAAAGTAGAGAGTATGAGAAGGAGAGATACATTAAAATAAGAGGCTGAGGAGTGACTGTGAAAATATGGCTACGGAACAGACAGGGAATTAATTTATTCCTATCTTGTTGACCTACTAACCATTGTAGTCAATTATTTGGTAAAAGTCTAAATATTTCCTGATCAAACGCATCCTTCTGTCAAACAATGTAACTGACATTTTTATGGTGTCACTGTGTGCACTGGTGCACTATGATTATAGTCAATATGATACTGGATTATTGAAGCTGATACCAATGATGACATTTGAGGGTTTAAAAACATATCAGATAATGATAAATTTATGAATATCACCATTTTGACAAATAACATAAACAAGCAAGTTTAATAAGGATCCCTTGGATTGTATTTTTGACAAATAACTGTAAATGAAGTTGCAGATGAAAAACAACCTAATCTTTGGCATTTCTATACTGCAATGCATTGTTTTATAATCAGCCAACACAGACCTCATAATCTCTGTGATAACTAATATCTGCGAATACATTGGCAGAGCTAATTGACCGCCTTTCACCATTATTTTAGAGATTGAAAATCAAATGTTGTCACCACATGGGGATTTACACTAAAATAGGCTTGAAACGGGACTGAAAGAAGTAAAAAAGAAAACACAACGTTTGCTTTTTCTTGACCCTAAGATTGCATATTTTTTGTTATATCTTTGCATTTACAAATAAACACAAGACTAATGCAATATGGAACCAAAACTAGACACAAAGAGAGAAGTAAACAAGAAAGCAAAAGCAAAAGTCACAAACACAAATCTACAAAGAACTGCTGATATTTAATGACTTTTTTTGACATAAATCCCGTTACTGTGCTGTGGTGCAGGTGTTTACATACCGGTCTGCCCTGGAGAGATTTACAGGCGGACTGGAACTCGAGGGTCCGGTCGCGGCACGTCATCTTGCCGCCGGTAAAGGGTCAGCAGCCGGGTCCTGTTTCCTCTATTGTGCGTGTGTGTGTGCGTGCGTGTGTGTGCGTGATGGATAAACAAGGAGACCTCCCAAAACTCACATCCACGGTGGGGTGTCCTTCATGGGCATCTGTACACACATGTCTGCACGGGGCACAAAACAACGTGTGAGCAGACAGTTTGAGGTTTATCTGATAAATAAACATTAATGGAGGCGTCGTTAAATAACAGCTGGTTTTCTGACACCAACAACACAACCAGGACATAAACTGAACCACAATAAAACCGACACTATATAATAAACAGCCCACACCACTCACACATAGAGCCACAGGTAGTTACGTCGACATATACTGGGTACCAGTGGTCATCTCTGTGAGGAGAGGCCGTCCATCACGACACACAGCTGATCGGGCCCGGCCGGCTAACAGGCTAACGTTAGCTTCAGGAGGCTAACCGGGCTTTCCATACGGTAAATCCCGCTCCAGCGTGTTAAAATACGACCTAAACTAACCGTGTGGTGTGGTATGACATCCAAAACACACAAAACGACGCGTTCCTACTCACTTGAATCGAGATTACATCATATTTCGAGAGCCCCTCGATGTTTCTGCTTGGAACTAATCAACCCAGGAGTTAAAGTTCCGATCCGGGTACTTTCCGGAGATGACGTCACTGCCACGTCTACTTTACAGAGGCGGAAAATCCCTGCCGGTGCAACGCGTCACCACCAGGGGGCGCCACAACTCCTGTTTGCGGTTTAGTTTGATCCCATAGTGTGATCAATTATTTAGACAGAAGATAAAATAAAATAATCCTTTATTAGTCCCGCAGCGGGGAAATTTACAGGATTACAGCAGCATAGAGGATAGTGCAAAGAAGAGATATAGGAAAAAAAACAAGATCAAAAATAAGTATTATAAATAAGCAAATATAAAAAAACAGTAAAGAATCCACAGTAACTGAAATATTATATATACAGACAGAAACTATTATGACTATTGTATTGCACAGTGCATTTGTGTTGCAGAGGTTTTTAGTGTCTTGTGGTCTGCTGGGAGCAGAGCTGGTTGTGCAAGTGCATTAAGAGAAGTGACAGCGAATCAAAAAACAACTACAAAATGTCACAATAAAGTGTAAAACAGGAAGAATAAAAGAGGAAACAGGAGCCATGGTGACCACAGGAGATAAATAGCCAACCTACATTATCATCAGTAAACTAAATCAAGTCTAACAGCACTTCCAAAACTTTAATTTTGTCACTTTTGGCCTTCTTTTGGTATGATGGTGGCCCTATTTTTATCGTGCAAAAGTATTTTATTTTAAATCCTGGAACACATGACAATATTAGCCTGCGAGTCCCACAGTACAAAAAAAGAAAATCTAGGCCCACAGTAACCCCCATTCCTGCCCTTAGAGGGTGCTTCAGGTGTTTATTAAAATATAAACCTCATGTAAGGGCAGTGTAAACTGATTAAATTAAGGAGTTATAACTAGATTTTGACATAGGGTCTCTAAATCAGGTTCTAACCTGCCTGATGGTCGTTTTAATGCTAGTTTAGTGTGCTTAAGAAGTGCATTTTCCTGTATTCCCAAACAAAACATCAATTAGTTGCCAAAAAGTGGACTTTCACCTGAAGTTTTCTGTTTTGGGGGTTTTCAGGAGTTCTCAGTTCACTTATACACATCATCTGCAGAACAAATACAGATTAACCTTTTGATCTAGAATCAACACAAGAAACGACCACATAACTGTATGCTATTAAACCTATATTATTAACAGATAAACATATAAGTGCACCTAGTGAATCATAAGAGGAACAAAATTATCCATTGGTTGCTTAAGGCTGATGCCTGCTGCAACCAAAAGATGATGTGTCATTAGTGATACTATGCTGATGTGGAACTGAACCTTTGAGTTTTTTGAAAGGGAGCAGAGGAGGAATGAACAGACGGATAGACGGAGGATGTGATTGGCTGCTGGCTCAGGTGAGTCGACCTGCAGGTATGGAATGGACAGAGAGATAACATTCAGCCGGCTCTCTGATCTCTGCTGACTCCTACTGGTACCCGCATCCTCCGCCCGACGGGCTCCAGCACGCCCCGACCACAACTATGCCCTCGCCTCTTTACCTGCTAGACCCCCAAACACAAAAAACCCTTCACCCGCCCCACCTGCCCTGCACCACCCCTTATCTATGCTCCCTTTCACCTTTTATACCTCACTATAATCCACCGTTCTTATCTCTTCCTCTGAAACACCTACCTCTATGCTTTCACACATGTTTGATATCTTTGCGGAACATCAGCACAAAACAGTTTTTCATTTTATCTCTTATCTTTATGTTCATTACTTTCAACTGTTAAGCGAAATCTCATTTCATCATATGTTGTTTATATTTTTATCCATTCGTCGTTTTATGAATGACAATGTTGGTTGGTTTGGCGTCCCAAATTCAGACATTCATGCTCCCCAGTGGATGAACCTTACTGACTTTGGTGATCCTCAGACGTTTCTTCTAGTGCCACTATGAGATTTGAGGATTTGAGTAAAATATTTCAAAACAATTGGATAAGTTGCCGTGAAATTCGGTTTCAAACACACAGACACACATTTCCCTCAGAATGAATAGTAAAAATGTTGATGCTCCTCTGACTCTCCATCATATAGTTTGGTTTATAACTAAAAACCTGCAAAACTAATGGCATTCCCATCAGCCTCAGCTATACTGTGTGCAGGTTACCATGCTAGACTATGATTGTGAGCATGGTACGCATCGTACCTGCTGAACGTTGGCTTCTTAACATCGTCATTGAGCATGTTACAGTAGCATGTTGACTTTAGCATTTAGCTCAAATCACAGCTGTGCATTAGTGTAGCCTCACAGAGCTGCTAGCAAGACTGACTCTTAGCCTTGTTAATGATTAAATCATGTATGTGAGTGTGTTAATGTAAAACCATTTGTTGTCTTATTTTTTTATACTCTGATATTTTGCATTTATGTCGTGAATGTTGCACAACATGCTTTGGCCAAAACTAGACTTAATTATAGTCATGACAATAGAGCGAAACTAATCAGATAAAAAAATCAAACCCTTTTTTTCCCATGTGGTAACAGAGCAGTAAATCTTTTATCAAGGTTGATGTCCTTCAGTGGACTGAGACAGACGAGGCCGGTTGGATCCATGTTTCTGTTGCAGATAACACTGTTTGTTTACTTTGTAAAATAAAATAAAAAGTTCTTTGTATTCACAAGAGATGCAAGAAAACACTCACTTTCCTGTCAGTTTAACAGAAACCAGCGAACATACATGATTTGTCTTTGCACCGCAAATATTGAACTGAATTTCAGTCTCTCTCTCCTAGTCTTTTATCTCTGTCTCTGTCTCTCTCTCTCACACACACACACACACACACACACACACACACACACACACACACACACACACACACACACACACACACACACACACACACACACACACACACACACACACACACACACATGGGTGCTGATATCATCTAAAAAAACACACTTGCAGGCCAGATAGCGTCCAGTACCTGCTCCAACACAGCTGCTGCTACAAAAGTGGGGAGGACACCGTGGCTGGAGTTATTAGACAAACATGGCTCTGAACGCAGATAGAGCAAGGTGGAAAAATACAGGAAGTCCTGATACAAGTGCAAAGATTGAGAGGTGCAAAGGGAGATGGATGAAGGGAAGGGGTGCAGATGGATGAAGGGAGGCCGACATGTGAGCTACTGGTTGAATATACACATAGGAAGTCAAATTAATGCATGAAATGAATGAGATTTTAAGGATAAATAGTCAAAGACCCACACGAAAGTCTGTGCAGCGTGTCTGCCTCTCCATATTTATTCACCCATACGAAGACATATTTTGGGGGGTTTCTGACGTGCGCAGAGCTTTAAATAGCAGATTTTGGAGTAAAGGCATCTTTTCTGTATCGTGATGGATGACTCACTGCGTCCTTTTTCTTTCTCTCTCTCTCTGTCTCCCTAATCTTGCGGCTATATTTAGTGCTGGCATAATGCCCTTCCAGACAGATAGGTTGGCAGCAGCATTCAGCTCCTCTCTCCTCTCCTCTCCTCTTTCTTCCTCTCTTCTCTTCTTCTAACTATGGCCAAATTAAATTGCTGCTAATATAGATGCCATCAATCATTATAATACAATAATACTGTCATGGAAGCTTATCAATTTATAGTTAATACAAATAGGCATGGTCATTAACATATCTCCCGTCCTTTGGTTTGAAGTCTGCTCTGTAATGTGAGGTGATAATTTGGGAACAAATGAGGGCTGAACATCATATTGCCAGCTACTTTCGTCATCATCATCATCGTCATATCCATCATAATCCATGCGGGGGGGTTAAAGCCATAGTGCCCAGCAATACAAATGCATGATATAAACAGACACAATCTTAATCCTCCAGACTCTGTATCTCTCACAGAAACACAAATCACACTAAAACTTTGGTTGAGCAGCGACTATTATGTCCACAATTGGCAACTTGGGGTAACTTCTGAAAATAAGGTAACAATAGCAAAAGTAAAGGTTAAAACGACTCATTAACACAGAAATATCTAAAGTTTGCTAACGTCATTAGCGCCATAGCCTACTGGTCATACTAGCCTGCAGCAGCAAAACTCCTAAATGTAATAAACGGATCAATTATTGCTTATGAATTTTACTTTTTCATCTGTAAATGGAAAATTTGGTAAGTAAAAGTAAAATAAGTAACACCATTAGGTAAAAATAACCAGCACCAATAAAAAAAAGAATGTTGTACTCATAATCTTGAAGCAGCAGAATGACCTCTTCAAGTGTTAAAACATGATATATTATATAACTGTATTATTACTATTACTGGTGCGTTAAGCAGCTTTTTGATGATGTAGCTGGCTGAGGTAGCTGTTTTACACACTGTTGTGTTGCTTTAATCTACAGAAATAAATATATTTTATTGAATGAATGTACTCCAGGTTTTATGCAATGCTGTCACATGATATACATTGTTTTATGTGAGCTGGGTTTTTTTTATTTATTTAATCCTGTTTTATGTATCGTATGTGTGAGCCCATGTTTCAAATGGCTGCAAGAACCATATAAGGTTAAATTTAAGTTGAACTTGTTTTGTGTTCTGTATGTAAACATTTTAATTTGCAAAGTAACGACTAGCAATAGCTCTCAAATAAATAAAAAGAACAACATTTGGCTCTGAAATGTAGTGAAAGTAGAAGTATTAAGTAAGTTGAAGGGACTCATAGCTGAACTTGAGTAAATTAACTTTTGTGTGGGGCTGCACACCTTTGTACTCAACCAGCTTCTGACTCAGCAGATAAACGAGAGGAGGAGAGGGAACAATATTATGTCTCATAACACGATGACACATCACATACGCACACTTTCTCTGCACCCAACTCCCAGGGTGTCACCGTAATCAAAAGTGTCTGTTTACCTTTCATTACCGTCAAAAGAGAGATTAAAACAAAGAGATGGGAGAGGTGAGGTCAGAGCAGATGGATGTTAGAGTGCATCAACAGTGACAGGAAGAAAACAAGAGCTTTATACGAAAAATAAGACATTTCCTTTAATAACATATGTAACATCACGGTTGTATCCTGGTATCATTTTCAATATATTTGACGATGCAGTATAGACTTTTATGTGGACATTGAATTGATTAATTGGCATTTATATACTAATACAACATAAGACTGCATTGTTTTCTACAAAGACATCATAATAGGGCACAAATGGTGTAGCAGCAAAAAAAGAGTGTTTTCTTTATATCGGCTACAGTAGTACAATGTATCGGCAGAGAAGAGATTCATTGCAAAGTTTAGCTAAAATGAAGGTACAAATACATCTGTAAAGTATGCACTATGTCGTACACAAATTCAGGTTAGAGATTATAAAATGTTATATAGTTTAGTGAGGGGTCTCTAAAGGCTAAGACACTGGAGGCTAGAACAGGGCTACATTTACAGTACGATGTAGACTGTGCAGATACAACGCACACTACTGATGTTTGATACTGACACAGGATCAAGACAATTGAGCGGGATGTTAATATGTCCAAGTTGTTCATCTTAAAAAGTGGTGATGTTGAAAGGATGGGAGGCAACAGCAGATACTAATGCTTTCTCTTTTTTAGATAATGTTTTTTTTATTTATTAGCTGAAGGTGGAGAGAGAGGAGACGAGATGCAGCAAATGGTCATGGGTTGGATTCGAATTCGGACTCAGCCGTAGTACATGGGACGCCTGGTCTCCCAATACTATTGGTTTCTAAAGGGAATTTGCTGTAGTCGCTTTTATTGTTCAGAATTTGCACTTTGAAATTAGAAAACTTGGACAGGAGATGTCAGCGCCACAACTCTTTTAGGTGGAATGTATTTGAATATGTCGTACACGTCTGCATGAGTGGAGCTTTACAATCTAAATCCATTCGCTCTTTCAGCTTTTTTTTCTTCAGTGTACTAATGTAAAGTATGTACTTTAAGATCTCAAATAGCTCAATATCAAAGTGCAATCTGTACTGAGGTTCAGGGACTCTTAGGTTTCCCCAAAAAATTGTCCACAAAATGCAACATTATCAAGAAATTAAGGATAGATAAAGAATTGAGGCTAGCTGTTTCCAGTCTTTATGCTAAGCTAAGCTAACTGATTTCTGCCTCCAGCTTCATATTTTACAGACATGAGTGTGGAATCAATCTTCTTATCTAACTCCAAGCAAGAAAGGGAATGAGTGTATATCCCAAAATGCCAAACTTCGCGTTTAAAGCCAAGACTTCAACATCACCAATAGTTTGAGGCTACAAACGCCTTGGGAGACCTTCTCCTGATCCACATTATCACACAGTGTCTGGTCTGTACTCAGAGGACCAGTTCAGTTCTCCTCACATGAAAAATGCTTCCCATCTGATTATTAAGACACACACATAAAACTCCTATAAGTTCCTCTAAACCAGCGATTATCACTACAGATCTGCTGCAGCTCCATATATCTACATTAGACTGTGCTTATTGCTAAATGTAAATAAAAACATTATTATATTAAAAGAGGTCTGACATAACACAGAGAAGGTAACAACAATGCTCTAATACTTGGTCATTAATATGTTGTGATATAGAGGTAGTGATTGAAGCATCGATTGATAGGAATAATAAACACTGAACGGACTCAAGCGTGGAAAAGTAATCTCATCTCAGGATAGAATAAATATAGAGCTTATCACACCAGCCACCGAAACAAAGTTCTTTAGCTCAAGGCTGACACACAAATAATTCAGCCGCTGGGCTGTTTTAATCAGCAGGATCATATAAACCCTAAGTACAGGACAGACATTAATTATGGGAATTTGGAAGCTACTGTTTGTCATGAAGATAAGACATCCCTGGTAAAATGTTCCCAGTGAAATTGAGCACAGGACAAAAGGTCTGAACTCCGTGACCCTCCATAATGGGTCCCCTGAGCTCTGGCTTTAGCCTGTCCCGCTGACTGACAAGCTGCTCAAGACCTCGTCCTTTCTGACATTCCCACCCAACAGCCAAGCAGTCATGAACTAACATGGAGTTAAACCGTGACATTCAGTCAGAATACAAACAAGTTATGTTCCAAACGAATAATACTTCTTTCCATCCCGGCTCTTACATGAAACAAAAACAGCCATGTTTTCATTCACGGCCCTGGGAATGGCCATTTGCTTGGTTTCTGTGTGCTGCGGACAACACTGCCCAGCTGATTGTTTGAATTACACATTATAATGTATATAGTCTCCCATTTGTGGCCTGTGTGAGCCGTGTCTGTTGAAATTCAATACATTTGGGTATCGGTTTAAATGCTGACTGTATACATAGACGGCCACCCAGCGTGACTCTTTATGCAGACGGATTAAAGATTAACAAACAAAACAAAGGCTCACATTCTACAATATAGAATTTTCAATCAACTTGAAAGAATTATAATAAAATATAAAACAGAGGCATATGATACAATATTAAATGAAGACTTTGCAGTAAATTGCAAATATAAACAACTAACATATGTATATTTGAACACTCGGTGTGGCACAAACAAATGCGTATGGCTACCTGCATTAATTTCACATTGCATGTGCGTGTGTAAATATGAATGTATGTGTGCCTGCTATAGCACAGAGTGAGTGAGGTTGTGTGTGTGCCTGCATTTGCAGTGTCGAATGTGTTCCTAGTATTATAAGTGTGAATGTTTGTGTGTGTGAAGCAGTGGACAGCCGCCAGGCCTCATTATTGTCATTCTCCTCACTGCCTAAAAGAGAGGCAAAGAGAGGCAAAGCGGCTGCTTTCAGTCCAGAAGCCGAGGGAAGATGGAGACAAAAGACCCAAATTAAACAAATGCCGGAAAGCGGCTTGGAGAGCCAGCCCGTGGTCATACACTTTGAATGAGAGAAAACGGCAGCAGGGATATCCCATCTGGGTCTTTCAGTGGGGAGACCACACAGATACTCTCCATCCCAGCATTCAGTTCAGCTTTAGGTCCATGCACACTGGGGTGCCAGTTCATGTGCATATCCAATGTCCTTCTGGTATGTCTGAATGTGAATGTCCATCTATAATCTGTTGCTGTTGATTTTCAAATCCTCCACACAAAAATTGGCCTTGACTTCACCCTGGAATCCATCTCAACAAATCACAACCTCCACTGAAGTGTCAACATGTAGGACTCCTGCGTAAGATCAATCGACTTCATATCCATTGTTCTTGTATAATCAGTCATGTTTCCACTGCTCATCTTGTATCATATGTTCAGACCTAAAGAACCTCCAAACCACAGCAGAGCAGGAGTTGTGTGATCGTGTCCATCGAGACAGAATTTGTCGGAAATCCATGTCTCTCAAAGTTGCCGTTAAGCTGCCACTTCATCCCTCCACTCATGTGATGTGTTTTGTGACTCTACATGTCTGTACACGCATGTTCATGTGTTCTGACAAAAGCTTTGCCACAGAAGCAGAGGAGGTGGTAGGATGTTCGGCTGCACACGCATACGTAGATCTATATTCAGGCTGTAATGCTGCACTTGTGGCTTAACTAAGAGCGCTGCTACATGTTCTTGTTTGTGCCTCTGCTAATATTTCCTTCAGTCTGAGGTTGCTGGATGTCCAAGCGTCTGATATGCTCCATGGCACTGATGCTGAGAGTGGGCGATGAATTCAGCAGGGGTTGGTGGAAAAAAAGAGGTGAAAGGAAAGTAGAGTAGACACATCAAGTCCTCATGGCATCACACCTGGAACAATAAAGATTAAAGAGAAGAAGGTTTTAGATTCAAGCTTTTATGGCTGATTCACACATGTATGGTGGATTCTCCCATTGACTCACATTTTAATTGCTCACTTTGGGGCAATTTAAGGTTCCTAAACTTTAGAATCAGCACCAACGCTACAACTAATAGTCAACCCACTCTACAACTTGAGCTGTAGCCTCTCTCAACAAAGCTTTCTCACTTCCTCAAAAGCCCAAACATCTGATCAACCGTCCAACTTGCATAATCTCTTGGTTGGTTATAGAAGAGGAACAATAGGAGCTTAAATTTATACCAGAGACTGCCTGATGCAGCTCAAGGTGTTTCATTGATTGCATTTTTCTAAATGACTCCCCTTTCAGAGCTCTATTTTCAATACACTTTAACCCTGTGAGTGTATTGTTGTAGTTTAGTTACATTCTGTTCAAAAACAATTAAACAGATTATTTTTATTAAATTCCCACAGATTTTTTTGTTTTGGTCACGTGTGAACTGACCTACAGCGGCGAACGTTGAGCATACGGTCTTTCCGGCTGCAGCTCTCAGCTCTGATGGTGCAGTGGCACTGGCAAGACGTCGCATCCAGTGCCCACTTCCTCCCTCTGCAGGGGCGGCAACGAGGTGTCGGAGACGGCGACGGAGAGGGAGAGATGCTGGTTGGTGGATGTGATGGAGGACGAGGTGATGTAGGAGGAGGAGAGGATGGGGGAGGAGGAGAGGATGGGGGAGGAAGACGTGGGGGAGCATGGGTCCTGGATGGAGGGAAGAGGGGGAAGGAACAGTGTTGTTAGTTGCAGGATTTATTCAGACATTGATTAACAAGCCTACATTAATACAAGCAGCTCTGTGAGGCTGTACTTTGCACAGTGGTGCTTTGAGCTAAATGCTAATGTCAACATGCTAACATGCATCTTAGTTTAGCATGTTAACATTTCCTAATAAGCACTAAACACAAAGTACAGCTGAGGTTCATACGAATGTTATCAATTTACCTAATTGTAGCGCTAGATTAAGAAAGTTAGGGGTGAAGGGTTTTAAATTTATCCTGAGGGGGACTGGAACCAAACTTCATGACAATACATCCAATAATTATTAAGACACTTTATTTAAATATGCGACCTTATAGTGGTAGTACAGAAAAGATCAAGAGATCATCAAGTCTGAGGGACAATTAATGTCTGTATAACTCATGACAATTCGTAATATAGTGATGGATCGACACACTGAAACACGGACAAAACGACTACAGCCACGCTACATGGTCTAAAAGATTTAGCTTTATTGCTATTGATCCAACACCCCGGCGGTAGCATGACTAAAAATGAAAAGCACTGCTTGTTTAAACATGCAGTGCCAGACTGAGACAAACCCACACAATGTGGTGTGTGTGGGAGATGTGTAACTAATGTTGGATACTGTTTCCTTTGCAGTTGACAAACTTTCTGCTCTTTCTGTCGGCCTGTGCTTCTGTCCGTTGCCATGGCAATAGTCACATAGCTGCCTATGAGGCTTTCAGTCTCTCCTCTAGACGCTCTGTACTTTCTCTGAGTCTGAGAAAGTTGCCTGCATCAGTTGCTCCATTAACTGGAGCTGGTTCTGCCTCAGTCTTCCCGGGGGGCTGGCGGCTTTAATGAAGTTACTTAATGAGGCAGAGAGGAGCAATCTTTGTCCAGACCCCGATGACCACGCCTGCCACTGGCATGGAAAAAGGAGGTGGCATTCGGGAGCAAATTACACAGATTTCACCCTTGCCAGAGTCTGAATAAAGCCGGTTCTGAGTGATGGATGGGTGCTGAGGGACATCACACCCAAACCGAGTCACCTCTGGCCCCCCGGAGGCCGGAAATGACTGACAGCAAAGAGACGAGGAAGCAGATGAACAGAGAGAGCCAACTCGTTCATCCTTCACTGCTCATGGGAATCATGGTACATGTAGCAGAAAACAGAAGCAGACACTCATAGCTCAAACCCACCTGTTCCTCTAAGATTACAATGTAAACGGTTACTTATTTCAAAATGTTTTCATTGACCTTGAAGGATTCTAACTGACCTTCTTAACAGCCTGTGTCGTGAAATATACAAATATGTAATGTAACTGATCACAGCAACGAATATTTGCTAGATACTGTTACTATATAGCTGATTAATCTTTCTACACAGACATGAGTCCCAGGGTTGTGTGTGTGTGTAAGTGTGCGTGTGTGTGTCTGTGTGTGTGTTTGTGTGCACGAGGAAGACCTTGACTGCTGTGGCTGTAAAACAAATTGTACTTCAGTAATAATGTAGAACACATAACCTAGTTTCTGTTCTAATCAAATATTCACATTTAAGTTGATGGTATCTGGGAAATACTAACAGAAGTAAGAAAATAAATTTAAGGCTTATAATTTAGATTAAAAATATATATTAATAAATGTGTGTAATGAATATTCAACATACGCAGCTCCGATGGCTCCACTTGTCTTCTGTCTGGACTTTCCTCTCTCCTTTTTCTTGTCTGTTCTTGTCGGCTTCAGATAGGGCCTGGGAATATCAGACAAACAAAATGTGTCATACATTAAGGAGTCAGGTGATATATTTTTGACACCTTTTCGAATCAAAAAATGCATGCAACATCAAAAAACAAACTAAAACCAGATAATATATTGAATGTATCCTTGGATGAACCCAATGTGCTGCATGTCCTAGTTGAATATTTGCTAAGTTTTGTATTTCTTTACTTGTTTTCCGAGCAAACTGTTTCTGACTTAGATCATAATTTTGGCAACTTTAGTCTGTATTCTCTTCAGGAAAAGTTCAGATTTTAACATTTGGGAGGTTTGTATTCTTTTTTGAAAATAAAAGGGTTTTGTAGAAAAACATGTTTATATTTCTCAAAGAAAGGGATCAAAAGACGGTTATATTTTATTGTTTTTACCAAAAGTCATGTTTCGTATCTGCACTAAGAAAAAATATATATTTCATCTCAAAATATTGTTTTCACAAAGCGCATAGTAATGCTCTAATCCAAACATATAGGCCTTCAAAAAACATGATAAATCTCCTTTTCAAAACAGTAAGCTCAAAGTGGAGATGTTCAAGTGAACCTCACATACTGTACATTCTATGGTGTATAATTTCTAGCATTGGTACAATATTTCTTTAAAAAATCCTAAGGTATCTTATGATATTTGTCCGGTATCGGTATTTCATTTTGCATCTTACAACCGATTTTGCAATACTTTTTATTCGTCATATCATAGAGTATCATAGGTTCTGTTGTAGCTACTCAACAGTGTGTTTTGAATATTTTTCTCATATGATATACTTATTATTTGCAATCATTTAAAGTCAATTCAAGTATCAAAGACAGAAGTTGAAAAAAAAATCCCAAATTAAGCATAATTGAGTGCTTTTGATACCAGTATGTGTATTTCAAAGACGTGTAGTGGAAAGTATATTTACTCAACTAGGGTTGTACCTCTATACAGTTCTAACGTACTTGTAGTTAACTTTATAGTATTTTAGATTAATTATACTTTACTTCTGCTCCACTTAATTTCAGAGGGAAATATTGCACTTTTCACTCCAATACATTTATTCAGCAGCTTGAGTCTTAAGTCATTTTGAAAAAGAAAAAAACATTTTGAAAACCTCTAATGACGTATTTTCACAGACTGGTATTGCCACTTTTACTCAAGTAAAATATCTGAATACTAAATACAAGTCACTGACTAGGAGGCTCCAACAATGGCTGATTACTATCTTTCACATGCCATTAACAAAAATCGATCAAAGAAATGATGTCAGTTTGGGCTACCAACAGAAGAGATAGAGAGACAATGTTCTGGATACATTACACTTAATAACTGTAGCTTTGAATTTTGGCGTCATGTCCAAAATGCCTGACGTTTACCAAGCTCTAATCATTTCCCAATCTTCCTTATCATTTTAAGTGCCTCGTCTTCATTGAGCACAATCTGATTTGCTTTAATGTATGCTGGTGCCATCAACAACAAAGTGGCTCTGCTCACTGCTTTGGTTTTTGGCTTTACTGGAGTAACTTTCCTTTCTCTTTAATCTCATCTGGTATAAACTAATTTAGTGTGCTACTGCTGCTGTTGTTGTCTTTGGAGCTCTGATTTACTATCATGGATGCGTGACTCTGCTCCGTCGGTCTGTGAGAGAGCACATGGCAGGGGAGATAAAATCATCGCTATGGTGACAACAGGATGCGGGCCGTCCCAGGGGATGCAGGGAGAGTCACACAGATGCTAACTCACTGATGGGCACACACACACACTAACACACACACACACACAGATATAAACACACAGAAACAAACTTTCACACACATATACTAACACACAGAGAATGTACACATGTGCAAATACATGCAAAGATTTACCAAGTCACCAGTCACACACATGTCACAAGAGACCTGAACAAGGGAAAACAACGTTGTATACACACATACATTGGAATCCTTTATTTATGTCCCCATCCTAACAGGAAGTAGGAGGACATAAACATTAAAGATGCAATCATATGATTGTGTGGTTGGACCTGCCAGTACGAGGCACACAAACAAACATCAGGGATCCAACTGAAATGTTTCTCTCACAGTGTACAGCTGTCAGTCCTGACTGAACCTCAACGTGGATAACTCACCCTTACATAATCTGTCATAAGGATTAAAGGTGACTATGGTATTGTTTTGATGTTTGACGATGCTTCAAGCCTTCTGTCCTCAGATAATGAATACGATAACAAGAAACCTTTTTTCAACACTATATTGCCACTTATGGCTACTTGGGTTTCATCCTCTGAATACCTCCTCTGCATCAATAACATCATCAGCAGAATTATAAGAGCGTCATTAGTGAACTTCACGTTAGAGACGATGGAACATGACATTTCACAACAACAGCTCACTCACGCACAATTTAACAGGAACAGACAAGGAGAGATTAAAATGGTAAGAAAGGAAGAGGAAGGGGAAATAATAACCATAATAATAATACATTTGGTTCATTAAGAGCTTTTTATGAACACACTTTGAAAAAGAGATTTAAAATAAACACAATATATAAAACACAACATGAATCATACATTAAAAGCAGTTTACTGAACTGAAAAACATGAAGAACATAATGTGTTACCTTGTTGTAGGTGTTGGCTGGATTTGTTCTTTTAACCTGCTCACAGATAAAACAGACGTGTCAGTATAAAGGTGCAGTGAGGTCATCATAAACAGGTATACCATGTATATCTGAAAACAGACGTTGTGCGTTTTATTACCTGCACTCACACTGACTGTGCTCGACGAATGACAGCTCAATGAGCTCATGTTTCATGAAGGAGGTTCTCATCAGCTGCACACAGATCAGAAAATATTTACACATCATCTCACTGTTTCCAACATTCATCATCTACACTGAAGCAGGTAGTGATTTAGTGTGTGTTTTTCTGTGTGTTTACCTCCATGGTGATTGTGTGTGTGAGCGAGGGATAACACTCCAGGGCCTCATCCGAACAGCAGCCGCCACATCGCCTCACCGACACGCAGGACGGGACGAAGAGATGGTGCGTCTCCCCTGGCAACTCCCTCCAGACCTCCACCAGAGTGTCCCGAGGCTCGCAGCCGCTGCGTGAATAAACCTCCAACCACCGCCGCACTGATGGAGATAAATCAATGCAGTTATGATTTTATTATTTCTCACCATCAGCTCCATGCAGCGGTGCAGGGGTCTCTGTAGAAACAGGGACAGCCTACCTTCTCGACCTTCCCTGGATTTTGGGGAGTCTGCCGGCCGCCAGTGAGCAAGCTGGACGGGGGAATATAAAAGTAATGAGCACCTCTGAAAAGCACAGTTTCAATAAGTTTAGATTTCCATGTCAAGTTGACCTGTTAGATAGCATTCAGCTTTGCACTTTGGAGTCATGACAAGTGGTTGAATTTCAGTCCAGCAAAAATCTTAGATCTAATAGTAGTCAGTCAAAAGGTGGGTGAATTTGTACTTTTGTATGAAAAGACTTATGGAAAACATTATGTTTTTAAACTTAAAATACATGTGATACATGTAACAACATATATCTGCTGTTATTGATCAATAATCAACAAAGAAAATTGAATTTATTGTTATATAACAGTAATCTAACTGTTGATCTGTTGCCTGCAACTTCCTGTTTGACATTGTTGTACAAATGCTGCTGGTGCAAAGTATTTCATAGTAAAAACCACTACAATATTTCACAGCTGGCATCTGAATATGACTATATGAATAATGCATGGTGGTAAATAGAAAGGAAGAACTTGATTATTGAATTTGATAAACAAGCCCTGCAGTAGTCTGAGGGCTCAATAAAACATGCCTCATTCTGGGCTCTATTTTCAAATATTTCCTGCAGGCATCGGGTCCATTGGTCCCTTTAAGCATGTAAATAAACATGTCTACCTTTCAACCATATTTTCGACAACATGACTGTGCTGACTGAACAGAATGAGGGAGGGAGCTGCTGGATTTTTGTTGTACCTGCTACCTTTGCCCTCAAGTCCATTACCTGACCCGCATTTGAAATGCTTTCAGTAGCCGTGCAGTGGTAGATAGTGAGCGTATCTGCCACTGGATTACTCAACAAATAACTGTTACAGTTTATAGCTTTGAGTTGACAAGCAAGACCCAATACTATTTCATAAAATGAGCTGAAGGGAGTAAGGGTGCTTGATCTTATATCAACCCAATATATATAATACAATTTACTGGTATTATACTGGTCTACATGCAATTAAAACTCACATAAAGTTTCCTATAATCAACTCTGGGAGGGAAAATAACAATTTTGAGGTATTTATATGAGCAAATTCATTTTCTGTTACTTTATACTTCAACTCCACAACATTCCAGTGGCAAGAATTGTACTTTTCCTCCACTTACAGATATAGTTACTCATTAATTTGAAGATTAAGATTTTACATAGAAAAACATTTGATAACCTTAAAATAAACAATATAATTAAATATGAATCCAGTTGTTCCTAACTTGTTGTGTAGTTGGGGCCTCTTTGTCATGTTTTAAATGTCGGTGAGTTGTTAGCAGATCTACCAAAGATAAGATTTACCCTCAAAACTTCTCATTGAATAACTGTCTGAGGCCCAAATTTCACATATGACAGCAAAGATTTCAGGAAAGTCCAAAAATGAAAACAGATTTGTATTGTAGAACTTAGTTTTTTCTTTGTTTTGTCCTCTCCCATGAATCATCTCATGACCCCTCAGATTTACATTTTCACCCTTTGGAGGGGCCCAAAAAATGGTGTTCACACATTGTCAACAACTTGATAATGTCATATATAATTATATATCAGTCACAGGAGGCATTTTACTGCTGAACAAGCACTTTCACTTTTGAGACCTTAGCGTATATTTAGCTGATGATACTTACTTCGTACTTTTACTTAAGTAGTAAAGAACAGAATTTTCTAAAACACACACACTGCCGTTATTGGACTTATGTGTGTGTGAAGACCAAGGCCACTTGTAAGGGAATGTAGACTTTGTCCAGTTGCCCCCCTTTAGCTGCTCCACCCCCTTGTACCCACCCACCCACCCCGCCCACACACACACACACACGCCACACACACACACACACACACACACACACACACACACACACACACACACACACACACACACACACACACACACACACACACACACACACACACTCACACACACACTTGGTTGGCTCACATTGATTCTGAGTTAAGCTGGGACTGAGGCCATTTTGTGACTGGTAGGATGTGAGCTTAAGTAAGTGTGTCTTTTCTGTATCAGTCTTTAAAATAGGGATAAGATTACCTCCTTTTGGCAGCCACACACTCACAAACACACACACACTAACTCCTGAGTGCCAACCCAGTGACATCTGCACTGGTTTGCTGTCTGTCTATCGTCTAACACATCTAACTCCCAACCACGTCCAGAGCACAGATGGGCCAAGAATGTGTGTGTCCTACAGCTAAACACCATCTCCTCCAGACTGTGCCTCATCTCTACAGTAGAAATAAGGATGACCCCTTTCTTCCCCCAATAATCTGCCGGTGAAGCAGACAGCATGAAAGCAGAGAGCCTTTGGTGAGAGACAGCGGCTGTGAGCAGGTGAGGAGTCACACCGCTGTGTGTCATGTAGCGTCTAGGATAATGCATTACTAAAACATTGGCTACAGCAGCACAAAGTCAGGGCTGGATCTCACGCTGCTGCAGAGCACTGCCTGTTCCTGATACAGGCCTCCAGACATAAATAAAGAATATGCAGGTCTCTCCATATATGTGGGCCTGCTGCTGTGTGTGGAAAATATCAGCATGAACATTTCTTATCAGTGGTAACTAAAAATAATAATATCCACCCTCTTTTTAAATGACACAAAGCCAAACTTCAAGTCCATAAAGGATAGTTGGTACCACTGTTTAATGAGACGCCCTCACTTGAAATAAGTAGTCCTTTAATCACAAGTCAACTTGCAGAAAACTCGCAGCCACAAATAATAGAAAATAACCCTCCACCACTCTCATGCCTGTTCAATATGAAGCCACGCCTAGCTAGCTTAGTTTAGATTAGCTCAAAGACTGGAAACAACTAGCATGGGTCTAGTGCCTACTAGCACCTCTAAAGCTTACCAAATAACATATAATATGTTATTGTTTCAATTGGTGCTAAAAACTACTATTGTAAGAATGACAATTTGCTGTTTGGGCCTTAAGTGCGACACATAACATTAATGTGCCCCAATATTTCTCTAGTTGCTGGGCAACCAGAGGAGACTCGAAGAAGTTACTGGCAAAAAACATTGCTTTTACACTTGTATACTTGAATACTTTTTGTGACCTTTGGACAGAGCAGGCTATGTATTCTGATTTCAACCTTCTTTCTGAACTGAAATAACCGGATTGGTATCCTGTCATCAAAGAATGGCACCAATATGCCCATTTCTCTAAATGTCAAACTATTCCTTTCATCTAGTCTACTAATAAAACATTAATTAACAACACTGCAAATAAATCCATTTCTGTACTGTTGCCCTGCCTCTCTGATGCATTTAGCTACCTAAGAAGACATGCTGGAGGAGGATTTTTCCAACAAACCTGGCGACCCAAAAGTTAGTCTTTTGAATGGCTTATACTGATCTACAAAGCTTTGGTAAATTATTCTTTAGTGTATAAACTATTTGCATAGGGTGACTCACTATAGAATGTCTGGCACTGACTTGTGATGTAGAGGAGACAATAAATACCACAAAGTCGCTATAAAGTAAATGAATCATTCACTGGAATGAGGTGACAGATGTCATTGACCTAGGAGAGGATAAGTTCCACACAGCTGAAAGTCCCACATGTTCTCCACCAGACTAGATTCACTCAGAAGGATGTGACTTTATGTCCATCAAGTGACCGTCTATAAAGCTTGAAATCAACCGAACAAGC
Source organism: Anoplopoma fimbria (assembly GCF_027596085.1). Classification (NCBI taxonomy): domain Eukaryota; kingdom Metazoa; phylum Chordata; class Actinopteri; order Perciformes; family Anoplopomatidae; genus Anoplopoma; species Anoplopoma fimbria. The sequence continues at coordinate 15,741,862 of NC_072452.1, forward strand.
TCATCTCTGATGGCAGGCTGACCATCAGACACACAGACTTTAGGGTCAAATGTAGGCCCATACATACCTTGGCATGGGATGTCGGTATTCTGGTTAGCAGGAGGAATTGAAACATTCCTAGAATAACTTGAAGCATAATCCCCATTGTGCAGGAGTCCAAGGGGAACACAAAAATATATTTTGGACCAATCCAAAAAAAAAAAAAAAAAAAAGGAAAAAAGAAAGGTGGCTTGCCGACTATCTCCTTCCTCTGACTCTGTGTCCGATTAAAGACGCAGAAATCCCGCTTTCATTTCATTCTCCAGACTCCCTTCCTTGAAAGGGCGCCCAGGGTGGCATCCTCAGTGTTGGAATAATAACTTTATCTTGTTGCATTTGAGACTAAATGATCATATAAGGAGTCTGTTCCCAACCTAAACTCGAATAATAGTTTGTATATTTTAATAGGCTGTTTTCTAGAATAACCCTCCTTCCACTAATTCAAAAATTCAGACTTTAAAATCTGCCACTCTCATGTAATAATTAAATATGCCTCTCCATTTAATGGTGGCACCATAAGCTTAAAATCCAGATTTCTTTTTTTATAAAAAAAAAACTTTGAATGCCTTCCTATATTTATTCTAGGTCTGTCTATTGGTCCAGATCCCAATGAACCAGCGTGGGGGTCCGGGGTGGCGTGACATGAGGAGCATCCAGCATCCAGATTCCCGCTGAAACGTGGTGCGATCATTAAAATCCTGTGTGGCTGAGAGAGAAATCACATCATCCAGCTACAGGACATGTATCCGCTAAAACATCCGACGCCTTGGCCCGACAGTGGCGCATATTCCGCTCCCCGGCTCGGTCAGTCTCTCCACATTTGTCGCTCCCACGGAAAAAATATGATCTTCCCGTTTTTTTTAAAAATTTATTTATTTATCCTCTTATAAATATGACTGGAATAACATCCTCCGCTGACATGGCAGCACAGCTACAGCAGAGCCGGAGCAGCAGGGTATATAGTCCGCAGACAGAGAGGTCTGGAGTGGCTTGTATCTTCATTAGTTGTTGTGATCGGTTTCCTCATTTCCTCTGCCCTTGAGACGCACGCAGCGTAACCATTGCGCTGCCAACTTTTTCCAAACGGGACAGGCGGACTGAATACAGGTGCAGCGTCTCTGCTGGTCTCACAGTGGGGGGGCCTTCAGGGGCCCCTCTGCAAGTGGGGAACAGGGACGTATAGCTGCTACTGAGGACACTGAGGTCATGTCCTCGGGTTGATTTCTGCAAATTTGGGGTTTTTAGTTTTGCTCAGTACAAGTTGGGCTTATATTCTCCTAATGATTCTGGTATATTACTGAAACAATAGGTCGAATAGCAGCTATTTTATTCAGAGAAAATGGATCTGCACGTTTTTGATAATTGATAAATCGTTTAAGTCATCTGCTGAGAAAAATTGAACTGGTGCTCACTAGTTTTTATTATTTCATCTGTGGTGATCTGATGGTTTTGGACAAAATAAACAATGTCACCTTGAGTACTCCAGTAGGGATTCTCCTTATTTTCTGACATTTCATTGACCAAAATGATTAATTGAGAAAAAGAATTGTCAGTTGCAGACTTATTAGTTTTCTGGTATGGGCAATATAATTATAAAATATGAAATTCTCAAACAATTAATAATTTCAACCTTTTTGATGTCAGAAGATGGTTTGATATTAAGCTGTCGTGGGTATTTCGAACATCCTTGCTACGGCCCTGGTGAGGAAATAATATTATTCTTACATTAATTATTGACCCTCTAAATGTTACCACAGTAAATATGAAGTTGCCCTACCTATCTACTTATTTAATTAAAACTCATTGCAAATGTTTGTATTGGGACAGAATTATCTAAAATGAGGCAGCATGGTGTAAAAGTCTGAGGGTCACTTTTCTATCAATGATTTATTTTCAACTCCGTATCGCGTTCTACTGTTTTCCAAATGATAAATAGGAGGGCATGCATGTGAGAGACACACAGGGTATTATTTCAGGAGTATAATCTGACACATCTACCTATGCAGCTCATTAAAATGAAGATAAAAGACAATTAGAGCTGTTTTCATAGCTGGTTTTGCGGTCTGTGTGTGTGTGTGTGTGTGTGTGTGTGGAGACATGCCAGAATCTCAGTCATTATAGTGTGTTTGGGTTATGACAGGGCACTCACACGCCACATGAGGGTGAGAGTGTCTGTAAACTGTGCAGGGTTATGTTATCTCCAGCTGAAGTCTCAGGACAAGGGCCGCTGGTGACAAGAACACAGAGAAGGAAAAAGGCAATATCTCTCCTTAAAACACAATTCACATGGTAGTTCTGTTCAGTAGTTTCATAGGTTCACTTGTGCATGTATTCTTTTAAAAGAACAACTAGAAACCAAGCATTTTTCCATGATGTCAGCAGCAAACAAATGTTGTGCACCCAGGATGTTCTTATGAATCGTTTCATAGAAGTTGATCTTTCATGTGAATGTAAATATGTAAATAAACATGCTGTGTACTGTATTGGTAAAGTCAGTTTTCCAGTTAATCCCATCTGCAGCTCCGAAATGTGAGATAAGAGGTTTAAAAGCGCTCTTCAAATGAACTTTAAAAGAGTATAACGGAAAATAGATTTCTGAATTCTGACGGAATGATCAATTATTGTCTAGATACTATCTGTCTACAACAGTACTGACTCATCTGTGTGGTTGCTCATTAAAAGGCAACTGTCTACATCTGGATGTCTGAGATTCTTCAGAGGAAATCATGTTCACTGGAGAAAAATAGTTTTAATCAGACAGACAGACACACACACACACAGTGTCTGTAGTCTGTTCTGTATTACAAAAACCAGAGCCGAATATGTGAATGAGAGACAAAACACAGAGAAGTAATGATTGATAAGAAAAAGTTTATCTTTTAATAATTTCCCTCCGACGTCCCTTCAAGTAAAAGATAAGGCAACAATCTCTTATATCGAAAAACTGAGAGGATAAAAGTGATGAAATAACCAGTGTACTTCTTTCCATTTAATGTGAACATTTTCATAGTCTCATTTGTAATACAATAGTTGGGACTATATTTAAATTACTCAGCACCACTCCTTATGAGTCATAACACTGACCTCCTTCTTCTCTGACTGTTTCTAATAAACCGAGGACCTTTCATTATGCATGGTAACACCCTGGTTCAACAGAGGGAACAATGAGGAGTTTGATGGTGATGTTCCAAGATCCATAACTGTCGGAAGTAAACAGGCATTGTAGCATGTTTTAACGAATTTGCTTGACAAACTATTGTTGCCAAAACGCTTCACTTTGCACGTGTTACACTTCGACCTCCTCAATCTCCCCCTGAACAGCCTTATCAAACCTTAGAGAATATCACCGAAATGTTCTTGTGTGCAAACTAATATATTATTTATATCCATAAAAGTCTCTTTCAGCAAGAAACTTATTGGCAATGCAGCTGGTGTGTTTGGTCTTGAGTAGATCAACTCATCCACTGTCATCTGGCGTTAATTCGCTGTTGTCTGTGAGCCAGACTAACAGCGATCATTTCCCGGTGAGTTCATTAGAGGCAGTTTAAATGTGTTCATTATGGATCCTTAACTTTGTGTGCACGCTGTAGCTGGATCCTTTTGACCGTCACATCACTTCAAATATTAATTCGTAAGTATAGATGTTTCAACAGACCAGGTCCAGTCTGATGAAGAAACCCATGTACGACCAGATGAAACCCTCCCACATCACACCCATGTTCTGTGTGTCTTCAAGTCCTCAGCATCACACCTGAGGACCAACACATCAACATGTTTCTTTAAATAAATAAACTTTAAAATCCTACAAACAAGTACCACTTTGATTCAGCAGCCCTCCACCTGCTGGCAGTTCAGACTCCATCATCTCGGAGCACAGTTGGAGAGTCTCCTACTTGCTGTCTCCATCATTGCGGACGTTGTATTTCTCCAGAAACTCGGCATGTTTCCGCCGCAGGATTTCTGTCTGTTTCTTAAAACCGTTGACCCTGAGAAACAGCACAGAAGACACCTTTACAGTCAGCTCCAGAAATAGACGTCACAAAACCCAAACAAATTTACTGATACCACCCAAATGTGCCATCAAGCAGAGGAAAAAAATAATGAAGTGTGTGCACTCACTTGGCCTTCTCTTTGGATTCATTGTAAATTTCTGTGATGGCTCGATCCTTCTCGTCCATGAAGTTATTGTGAACTTCTTCCAGTTTCCTGAGAGAGTCGGAAAAACACTTTAGTTAAGACATGACTCGCAAAATAACTTTGCTTAGCCTAAAAACTCGTCGCTCAGCAGGCACTCTGCATGCTCCGTTGTCTTTACGAGTTTGTACAGCTGTTATAACAGCTCTTCGGATCACAAAGAAGCGAATCTCCACAAACAAAAGTGGCACAGAGTCAATGTGTGAAAACAAATACAAGGTCACATGTCACGAGGTTGTGCCAACACACATGGCACAGAGACATGTCAACAAATAACCCCATTCACCTGGAAGTGAACGTGCAGCAAAGAAAAACACGGAGCAGAGAGGGATGTCAGGAAATAGGATGGATGGATATTATTGTCTTTCTAACATTCACCTTTTAACTGCTTTATAGTTTTTCCCTTTAAAAGTGTCTTCACTGTGTGTCGGATTTGTACCTGAAGAAGACGACGTGGGCTCCGATGCTGAGTGCTATGGTGAGGAAGCAGTAGCCCACCAGGCGAAAGTTTCTCGTCCTCCTCCTCTGCCACTCCTCTGCCGTCATCTCCTGTGCTTGAGACTGTCGAAACTGCTCCCAGTAACGAAAGTTCTCCTGGGTATTCGTACTGATGGTGAAGTGGATCAAGATTAATCATGATTGGTGAAGTCAAAAACTGGAGGTGTGACAGACGGTACAAATGTTAAAAGCAGTCTTAACTGAGTCTTTACTTTGGAAAGTCTGAAGGATTATTAATTAGTGAACTTGCACCAACTTCTTATGGACAAGAAACCGTTTCTAGTTCTGATTCTTCCACTTGGCTGTGTGGCAGTAAACTCTCACTGATTTGTTTTTTCCGAAAAACTAGGAAAACTTGAGATGTTAAATCTCAACTGGTTAACGGAATATAAAATTATTTGAACAATAATTTTAAAAAAAACAACGACCCGAAAACACAGTTTCCTGAAGATTGGTTTATGCTTCGTGCAGAAACAATGTGGAAAGCAAAGTTTATGGACTTGTGCGCAAGGTTGAGAATAACCTGACCCTTTAAACTACGTAACCTCCATTAAGGATTATCTAGAAATATAAATACAAAAATCTGGTCAATAATTGCAGGGGTAGTTTATTTTCTTTGGGAAGGTACAGAGATAAATTCTTCATTCAGCTTGGCTGCAGCACTTAAGGTCCAATGAGAGTGTTACAAAGAATGTCCCACAATGTCATAGTGTTGAAGTTGAAACTGCATGTCTTCTTGACAAAGAATCCGCCAATTGTTTTTTCCCCCTTGCATTAACATGTGACAGAGTGAGGAGGAAGGTCAGGTTAGGTGAGATTTATAAGAAAGCACAAACTGACAGATTGCGTAAATCTTCACCTGGCTCTGTAGCTGCTGTGACTGGAGTCAGATCTGAAGGCCTGGCCACCACCGTATGAATGTCTGATTTTAAAGTCATACTCCTTCCTACTCGGATCTTTGCTCAGCACTCGGTAGGCCTCGTTCAGCTCCACAAACTGGCTGTGCAGCGCTGGGTTGGTTGGGTCGCTGTCTGGGTGCAGCTGCATGATGAATGGGTCAATTACATTAACGAGGTATAAACCAAACAATTAACCACAATATATATTCTGGTGCAGACATCTGGTGCTAATTGGGATGTTTCTCTATTACACAAATGCATAGTTGTACATACATCCATATTTATGTTCTCTAAAGGGAGAGTTGTCTCAACCCTCAATTATGCCAAAACCACAAGGTAAATACACATGCACATCCTTATTTACAGTGGGAGCCATAACATGAAAACAAACAGTCAGGAAGCCCACTGTGGGAACATTTCAAAAGTAGAAACTGAGCTGTGAAAGACTGCCCCCATGTGGCGACACATGTTGTTGTTAATAAAATAGTAACTTACCTTCTTGGATTTGTCAAAAAATGCATTTTTAATTTCTTCCAAGGACGCATTGGATTTGACTCCCAGGCGATCGTAGTGATTCACAGCTTTTCTGTGGTTGAGAGAGCAAATAACTCAAAACCAAACAAAATACAAAGCAGAGAACCTGAACACAATCACTAAGATGTTTTCAGTCATTCTGATTCAATTCAACCCATTTACACAAAGTCTACCTGTGTGCGTAGCTCTGGGAGAGCAGACGCAGCCCGCTCTTGTAGCACCAAAGACAACTCTGACAAAGACGAAGCTGAGCCTCCAACTGCATGATGGAAAATGTCTGAGGTTCCACAAAGAGGACCTGTGCAAAGAGGAAAGATGTTAAAATCATTGATGATACAAAGAGCATTAAATCTTTAAATGTTTCTACTTATTATTAACCAAGTGGTCAGCCTCACAGCATATTACAATATAGATGTTGCACTTTTAATAAATAAATCTTGTAAATCTACTTCTGTTGGGAGGACACAGTCTGGTATTTTTTTTATCTAAAGTTTACATTTATTCAAAACCAACACTGGAGGCAGTATGCTTAAAAAAGGGCTGATCATGTTCATATTTTCTAAAGCAGTCCATTAATTTCCACCACAGTGGTAAGACATCCAACCATGGCCATATGTTAAATAGATTTTATGGACTAACTAGCCATAGGAGGAAAAATTTACATATTTTCAAAAAATGTAAATGTAATTAAAAGGTAATATATATTTATTAAGCTTGAAAACATATTGATATGTTAAATAAAAAAGATACACTGTTGATGGAAAAAGAGGTCAAAGTTGCTATTAAGACAAATTTCCTGTTTTTACCTTTTAGTGTGTTTCCATTGAAAAACGATGCAGTCAGCAGGTTTCCCCTCATCTGCTGACACGTGATCTGACTCAAGACAACAGCGGGATGAGGTAAGTAAATGTATTTGATCAAAGACACCAGCAGCTGGTCACAGCACCTTTCTTACTGTCTTCTGACACTTTAAACAACATTTATCATTCACTTCGTGCAACTTTGTATAGTTAGTTGTAAACATACTTTGAATTTAAAAAGTACTTCTGTATATACTTCCATAAGCCACACCACCACCTACAGGCTGCTGCAGACTGCACATGGATCAATACATGAAATAATCGATCCAATAGAGCGCACAGTGCTGCGGGGTCTCCAGCAGGGACACTTTGTCCTGAGCAGCAGAGCTAATGCTAGCTGTTAGCCGTCCGTCAGCTGCTCAGTGCTAGTGTTAGCTTGATAATAATTACCTCATTTATCTGGCGGTGTTGTGTGAAAGATGCAGAACACACTGAACAATGCGTTAAAGTCGGAACTTAACAAACAAGAGTGAGATCCCAGCAGGACTCAGTCCGTAGCAGTAGATGTCCTGTGGGCCTGTTGCGTAAACTCAGCCGCGTCAAGCTAGCTGCGATGAAACCGGAAGCCAGAAGATGTACCCTTCAAAATAAAACGTTACATACAATGTTATATTCTTTAAGAAAAAACTACAACTACACTTACACTATTTGTCAAGATCACGTTTTCATATGCAGTATCTGCTTTTAACTGTGACTTGCAACCATAGACTGTTCTTCCAACTCGTTGCCCAGGAATTTTATTTTGATTATGAGCGGAAGTTATTGTTGCTTCTAGACAGCTTGACACAATAACAAACACGCCCCATGCACGCGTTCCCCGAGATTTAACCCTATCGTTTCCGTATTCACCTACAGAGGTGAGATACATAATTTACTTATCGAACCACTATATCCTGAAAACTATGGAGGACGAAAAATGACATAAGTAAATAAATAAATGCATAAATAATTATATAAATAAATACAGGAATAAATAAATAAATGCTTAAATAAATGTTTGAATACAGAAATAAATAAATAAAAGAATAATTAAATGCTGAAATAAATACAGTAATAAATAAATGCTTAAATAAATACTGAAATAAATAAATAAAAGTATAAATAAATAAGTACATGCTGAAATAAATAAATACATGCTTAAATAAATGTTTGAATACAGAAATAAATAAATGCAATAATAATTAAATGCTGAAATAAATACAGTAATAAATAAATGTTTAAATAAATACAGTAATAAATAAATGCTTAAATAAATACTGAAATAAATAAATAAAAGTATAAATAAATAAGTAAATGCTGAAATAAATATAGAAATGAATACATTAATCTATAGATAAATAAATAAAAGTTAATTATCAAACAGGACATACATAAATACATATCCTACATTTATTTCTACATTTCTTTTCACTTACATTTATTTATTCATTTATTTATTTATACTTATGTCATTTTTCGTCCTCCATAGAAAACATCCAAACACATGTACTTTTTTTAAATATAGGTAAGAATGTATATTATACAGCTGTCAGTATCATATATCTGATGACCTGTTGTTTGGACTCTTGGTCACTGGATGGTGATAATGAACACAGTTTGCAGTCTGTCTAATAAAGAGGAAGAAAGTTCACTTGGTTCATCTTTGCCTTGCATACGCTTCCACATAGGAAGGTAAGATACAAACAACTTTTGTACCCAAATCTAACTTATTATAATAGTAACACATGCTCATTTTGTAACGTTACAGTAAAATGCAGGCGGCAGTATCACTTTACATGATACATTGTGATTGATACTCAGGTTCCTTGTGTCTGTGCTCAGCTGCTGGATGAACTGAAAGTAGTTCGTCTCTGATGTTATCAGTTAACAATCGGAACAGTTAACAACAGGAACTCAAGTAACTCAAATGAATCAGCAAAGAGAAACTGTACACCAGCCTGCAAACAGAAACAATAGGATTTTTTCGCTTTTTTGCTCTTTTTTAAAAGACTAAACATCTCTAGTTCGCATTACACCAACTTAAAATCAATAAGATGTTGTTTTTTGTTTTTTTTTATAAAGTAAGCAGTAAACCACTCAATGCTGCTCTTCGGGTTAACAAGCTGCACTTCTGGCCACAGCCCAGCTGGTGATGTCACTGCAGGTGATGCCTGTTTTTAGATTTAAATAAGATATTTTATTTTTTGTTTTAAATCATTTAACAATACAACTATACAAAAAATACAAATAAAAAAGAATGCATCAAATAAAAAATAACATAGTTAAATGTATTTAAAGGAAATGACAAATAAATATAAAACGAAATAAAATAAACTAACATTAAGCATGCCAGGAGTCAACATAAGTAAATAGAAAGTAATTTAGAGCACAGTCTCACAGTTGTAACACTTTTTTTTTTTTTTTTTTTTTTTTTTTTATGAAGTAATTGTCTCAATATATAAGCTCATTACAACATTAAAAGGTGTAAATTGTTGCACAATTACGAATGAGAAACAACAACCAAGACTGGGGCTCATCGTATCGTCTTTCTTTGATAATGCTGTGCAGAAATACACTAACTGGTTTGTTACTGGCCGGCTCGTTATAAATTGATCAACAATGACCTGTGCTGCCCAGAACTAATCTCTGAATATGTGCATGTGTACTTTGTGTGTGTGTTTGTGTATGAGGAGTGGTGAAGAGGCCTGACAAAGGTCTGCTTCCTGACCTCGATGGAGTTATTTACTTTGGTTTCTGATTCAGCTCTTTACATGTTTACAGTTTTTTGTTTCTTTCCTGTGTAAAATGTTAACAGCTGAGAACAAGGCGTACAGAGCTGCAGCCGTGCGAGTGAAGACACAAATCAAAGGCTTCAATGATAATCCACAGTGAGAGATGACGGACTCTGAGGTCTCTGTGCTGCTGCACTGTGCAGCCTGGAGGGGCCTGCTTCAGTCTCAAGTACAAGTGGAGCTCTCCGAAAGGTAGAAACGTCAACCATATACGTATATCATTATTAGGCCTTTCTACTTAAAAGAAACAATGGCTTAAACATGTGACATAGATATTGGGATCTGGGATTCATTTCAGCCCCAGTGGGCCACCGACATAGTAGACCTGTAATGATGCTATTAGCCACTTGTGGGACGATATATTGTCCCAAAAATAAGAACAATAAACAATATAATTGTCTTTTAGACCATTTTATGCCACTGATATAATGATGATATAATAACATAATAATGAAAAAATGCCATTTCAAAGAGAAACAAGCTTCTAATTCTTAAGAATATTCAGACATTTGAAAGTGAAAAAATATTAAAATATTCTAAATAAATAAAACTACACTATCAAAACAATTAATGAAATGGACTCTTGAGCTCTTTTCACAACATTTCCACTTAAATATTAAATATTTGTCACAGGGGTATAAAGAGTCATTCATTCTTTAGCAGGCATTATCCTGCCAATCAGTCTCCTTAATAGTCTGAACCTTTGTTATAAAAAAGTAACAACATATTAGCTATAAGTTAGATAAAGTAAAATCAACACTCCTCTCTCTCATTCGGTTAAATCTGCAAAATGTTCCCACATCGGAGCTCTGGACGATAAGTCGATGACTGAATATCATGTGACAGGCTTAATGTTTTTTATGGGATTTGTTGATGATAAGAAATATAGAATAACACAAGCATTGTCCTTAAATACATCAGTATGACACTGGACAAAATGTTTCTAACCTGAAGAGTTTGTTTTGTTCCTCTCCGTCTACACAGATTCAAAAGGCAGACGGATCCGTCCCTGGAGCAACAAATAGAGGAGGTGTGGACGGAGCGGGTGTCCAAGGAGCCGTGGCTTTTCAATGGGTCCAAATTCAGACTGCACTCTTTCTGCTCGGCCTCATCGTCCTCTGTTTCTCCCAAACGTCCACCCAACACTCATCCACCAACCATGCCCCTCTTAGACTGTGCGGAGCAACAGGGAGGGGATTTTAAACACAGTCGACAAAGGATGGATGAGATTTTGTGCATCAATGATTCTCTCCATGATGCTGTTCAGAAGAGCAGTTTGGACAAAATAAGTAGACCTGTGAATCAGAGAGAAATTGTAGATAGTGTTGGTGCATTTTCACAAGCTTCCTCCATTTACAGTGAATCTAAGATCATCTCAGCTGAACGTCCATCCAAAAACACAGATGACCAGGAGACCGCTCCGCTCCTCACTCTGAGATTAGGCCTTACCTGCTACAAAGATTACCTGGGAACAAACTGGTCGTGTCACGTGGCAGAGCTTCGTCAGCGTGGACAGGTGCAGTTCGGGGATCCTCTGGCTCTGCTGGCTCAGCCTCTGGGTGTGGGTGGCGTCCTGTGTACAGACGACGGTCAGGTGGTGTTGATCAGGAGGAGTCAGAGGGTGGCGGAGGCAGGGGGGCAGCTGGACATCCCCGGAGGTCACCCAGAGCCAAAGGTGAAGTACATGAAAGTGAATTCAGTGTCATTCAAATATGTATTATTAACACCATCGCTGCACCGCTTCAGGTGGTGTGTGAGCGTCTGGGCCAGGCTGTGTGTGAGGAGCAGATCAGTGTGGACATGATGCAGCAGAGGGCCGTCGTCATGGAGCTGTTCTCGTCCGTGTGCGCCGAGATCAGAGACGAGGTGGGGGGAAATAAAGTCCACTCTCAGCTTTTTAGTTCATGTCAAGTTAATGTTTAGAAACTTTCATGATTAAAGGTGCAGTGTGTAGGATCTGGCGGCATCCAACAGTGAGGTTGCAGAATGGAGATCTATGGCTGCCAATACAAAACATAAAAACACAAATTTCCCTATCTATAACCAGTGTTTTATTTATCCATTCTGAGCTACTGTAGAAAAATGGTGGTTAAATAAATAAATAAATACTACACTGTTCCTTTAATAGAATAAAAAAAAAGGTGCAGAGCTTTAAATGCTTCTTTATTTCCTGATAAGTTGTTAGTAAATAAATGCAATGATTATAACAAATGGGTTAACATTTTGTAATCTCTTAATATTGTTGATTTATTTTCGATTGATCATTTAGTCTTTGAAATATCAGAAATTTGTCAAAAAAGTATTTTCAAATTACTTCTCCAATCATCCAAAAAATGATATTCAGTTTATTACAACATAAGCCAAATAAAGGCATCAAATCCTCACATTTGGAAACCTAGAACCAGCAAATATTTAAATATTTTGCGTTTTAATGAATTACATGATTCATTAATCCTAAAAATTGTTGTTCATTAATACTGTGTTGATCAACTTATCATTTAAATGTTTCAGCTGTTTCAGCAAGTTCAGGGTCAGACTGTTTCTGTCCTTCAGTGATAAACTAAGAAATCAGCAGGTTTAAGACAAATGCAAATGACTCGTTGAAAGATCATTAAAACAAGGAAAAATAACTGTTCTGACAGATTAACTGTGGTGGCTGCACTTGAAACTTCTGTGTAGAATAATAAGTGATCATAACATCATTCAAATTTATCAGAAAGCATTTATTGGTGAAAATTGACTTTCTGTGCTGATATTGCACCTTACTGATTGTTGAACCTGTTTTTCTTGTATTAATGTAAAGGAAATATGAAACAATATTCACATTTTCCAAAATATTGAAGAGCCCGGCCAGCATTTTAATACAATTTAGAAGTAGATAGAGAAAATCCACATTATACCATATTAACTTAAGAAGCTTCCCTCCGTCCTTCTGCAGGTGAATATTCCTCTGAGCTCCCTCGGAGAGCCGGTCCTGATGGGCGTCGCTCTGAATCACACCAGCGCCGGCAGACCAAGTGCAGAGTTCTACGTCAGGTTCTCATTCCCTCGCTTTTGATTTACAGGATAGAAGTTTGATTTGAAAACCTTTATAAATATATAATGTAGAGTCTATGTTATTGTAATGTCCTCAGCTGCTCGTTGACATCGGATGAAGTCAGAAAGTTGTACTGGAAAGGAGGAGCGGAGGCCAGTGAGTCCACAGATATCATCTTTATAGGCAGAACGGTGAGTAAGCTCAAGTTACAGATCAACTCATGAATGAGCTTTCTTGTTTTGGCAGTCGCATTAGAAGCAGAGTACGCTTTATAAAAAGATACACAGGACTGCATCGTGTTTTCCCTGAATTTTGTAGGAGTTGATGCAGCTGGACAGGAGCAGCCCTCTGTGGTCGGAGTTGTGTCCGTCAGCTAAAGGAGCCGTGCTGCTTTATCAGACGGTGAAGCCAGACGGCGAGCGAGGCCAGAGCAGACGACACGACGCTCAGCCGACCGCATCATAAAAATACATCCACATAACCAAATGTGTACAAACACAAAGAGCTGAGGGATTTATTACTCTTTGACTCTCTGACCAATACTGGTGTTCACAAAATACTGTGTATGATTCATCGTTTGTAAACTGTAAAAACATGACTGAATTAAAAAAATATTTTGAATAAAAAAATCCTTAAAAGTGATGTCGTTATTGCCAGTAGAAATGATTAAAAACCTCAAAATTGATTATCTTTGATTGGTCAAAGCAGGGAGTGCAACATATTCTGTAGTCTCTAGTTCTTAAAAAACTTCTTGCTGGTTTAGTTAGGAAGTGACATCAGTAGAACGATTGTCCTTGTAAACACAGATGTGCAGCGGCATCTGTTTCTTCACCAGTAACCTTCATATCCGCTGTAACCAGCGTCTCTGTAGTAGCAGCCCTGCTCCTGATGAGGCACACTCCACTGAAATGAAAATCACATAAAAAGACAATGAGATTTGGTTAAAAAGGAAAACTTAAGGAGGCTGTTGCTGAGGTAATAAGAATCATTCAGCTGTTTAAGAAGCAGCTAAATGCTCAAATTTGATCCGACTGCTTAGATTCAGCTAACCCAAACGTTCCACGAAGAAATAAATCGTGATTAAGGTTATTATATAGATTAAAATAGCAGTAGGAATTGTTCCTACAATACATCTATAATTTATCTTCTTCTGACTAAATTAAAGCCTCAAGTTAGTGCCTACATTACTGACCTTATGACCTCCTCACTGGTGTATTTGTTAAGCCGTGGCTTCTATAAATTGACCTCTTCAGCCTAAAACCAAGTAAAGAAAAGAACTATGGCAATTTTTACGGTTCAAATGTAATACTACATTAGTTTGATACTCATGATGGAGTTTCCTTAATAAGAAATTTTAGATATAATTCAAATTAAGTGTAAAAATCTTCCTTTATACTGAACTTGGTTGATTTCTAAAAGACGATGAGGTTCAGGACACCACAACCTCTTCAACCTTAAAGTGCATCTTAGCTAACGACAAAGCAACAGCCCCAAATGATGTTACAGTGAGGGTTGTTGTGGAGGATTTCCCAGTCATATAACACTCACATATCTTGGCTGTTGCCTCCATGGCTGCATGTTGAGTCTTGTGTCGTTCCACCCTACGAGGACAACAAAGAGATCAACTAACATCCTAAAATATCAAGTCTCCCAACATGTTGCCCGCCATTTCTCACGCTCACCGTGATGTCCGGTCCACTGGATCTTGTGGGAGGATGGAGGGCCGTGAGGGTGGGGTCTCTTCTTTTGAAGTCGGTGTTTCTTCTTCTCCTGTTTGGGGACGGGGGGCAGCAGTCTGCGAGCCTCATCGCTGTACTCCTGCAGGAGCGTCTGTGCCTCCTCCTGAGGCAGCTCGACGTACTGCAGCTCCTCCAGCAGGTCGCTGTGCTGCTCCGGAAGACTGCAGCTCACTGGAGACGAGAGGGGGAGGTTTAGTTGTAGTAGACGAAAACAAGGTGTATGTGGTGTTCAGTCTGCATGGGACCCATTCATATGACTGTGCCGTCCCTGGTTTACCTGATTGTCAGCATTACCAGAGACTCCAGTTTGTAGTGAAGTTTCAAACACGTCAAGCCTGGTTCAAGACCTCTAACTGGCTTCCCACATCCCTTAAGATATCCAGCATTCAAATAGAATAATGATAACAAAATGATCAGGCTAATACACCTCTTTTTACCCACCAAAATATATGTCTTGTTTCTCTCCTTGGGGAGTTAATTAAATGACTCCAAAAGAGATGAGATGATATCTTAATGTAAATATGAATAGTTTCCATCCCCAATAGAAACGTCTTTCAGATCACCTGCTGAAACCAGTTCAACCCAAATCTTCTTTGTCCCTAAATTGGCATTGAGGTATCTTCTTATGATTAATTTAGATGGTATTCTTCCTAATAAAATGTGCACAAGTCACACCTTGGAGTTTGAGCAGGGCGGTCTCAGGGATCTGCTCCCCGTTGCTCATCTGGTGCAGGGCGAGTCGTCTTTTCCACTCGTCCGCTGAGGGAAAGACGACCACCACCCGCCGCCTGAAGCCTGTGAACAGCTGCAGCTTGTAACGCCGCGCAGAGAAGAGGATGTTACACTAGAAAGAGAGATGGGAAAAAGAGAATATGATAAGAGAGCTGAGGAGGTGGAATACAAAGTCCAAGTACTGTTATGGCCAAGTATGTTTCAATGATTCAATTAATAATTAATTACACACGCTTATGCTTATATGACGAGTTTGTTAAAACAATACTGAACAGCTATCAAACTGAAAAAAGATATTTGAAAATATGTTAATATAAAATCATTTAAAAGGAGATTTCAGAGTTAAATTGATGTGTTCAGTATGGAAGTGTTAGTTACCTGGTCGAGGATGTAATTGCCCGGAGTCTGAGCAGCCAACTTGATCAAATCAGTTAGACACTGAGAGGCCTGCTGCAGCCTGCTGTCCTTCTGTCCACCACTCTACACACACACACACACACACACACACACACACACACACACACACACACACACACACACACACACACACACACACACACACACACACACACACACACACACACACACACACACACACACACACACACACACACACACACACACACACACACACACACACACACCAGCTGGTCAGAAGTTGAACATCACCTTTGAATGTGAATATAAAGCACGAGAGTGAAGACGAGAGTTTTGACTGACGATCATGCATGCGAGCAGCTCCTCAGTGCCCAGCAGCTTGTACCGCTTTTCAGGGTGCTGCTTCATGTGAGTCCTGGCCCAGTGGCTCTTCCCAGAACCGGGAAGACCAACCATCAACAACACCTGGAGGGAGAGGGGGAGAACGATTACAATACAACAACTTGTAATGAATACTTTTATTTACTTTCTGAAAAGATGTTCTTTGTAGCCACACTAGCAAGCATGGCTCTAGGGATGGTAATGTCTGTCTGTCGTTTGGTCCATAAACAACAAACCTTTTTACCACAAGGAGTAACCAATGAACCAATGTTTTTAAATAAAAAAAATTCTAATCGATGAGTTGATTTAATCTTCAGATCTGTAAAACGGAGTTTATCCACAAAGAATTATGCAAAAGCACCCCTTGGAGATGTGCTCATAAGTTTCTTGGAAATAAGTAATTTAGCACGAAAAAGCATAAAAAACAACTAATCATCTTAAGAAATCTAAGTCAACTAAGACCAAAACAACCCATTAGTCAACTTATCGAATTAAGATATACAGCCCCACAGGGATGCATAAAAAACACCATGTGATAATGTGAATTCTGCATTTGGCCAAATTGAAATACTTTGGATGGATAGTTGCCGTCTCTCACCTCACACTGTGCTCTGGAGGAAGGAGGCAATGTGGTGCGCACCCTCTGCCAAGCAGAGAGAGCTGCCAGCGGTGTGAACCCTGGAGGACCAGGGTACCAGGGAGGAGCTGTGGGGTCCAGGAGGACTCTGACTGAACAGCTCTTACAGAGAACGTGAGGAAACAGAGGACGACCCAGCAGCACAGAGGCCTCCAGGGAAAAGGCCTCACCCATGACACGACTGTTCTTATGGAAAGAGAGTTCAACGGCACCGTCTGTGGAGAAGGACTGTCGATGTGCATGTGTAAACAGGACACACACACAACAAACAGTTGGGATCAGAAAAAAATAACTCAAACTTTTAGAAAATAGATTTTTCTATTTTTTTGTGACAAGACAACAGCAAGACAGAAAGAGTTTCAAAGAATCCAAATAGAGGAAGAATTGAAGAGAAATGTGTGACTTACAGCATAACAGCCAATGATGTCTCCCTCTGAGAGGAGTTCTCCAAACGCTTCCTCCTTCCCACCTGTCACTTTTTTACCGCGCCCGTCATAAGCAAAAGAGAACTCATCTTCACCTGGTATGAGACAGTTAGATAGCAATAAAGGGAAAGAAGAAAGGGACATTAACAACAATAACACATCTCCAAAAGTTGCTATGTTCAAATCCATTATTCTAAAATGAACCTAATAATGAATCTAATTCTTACCCAGCATTAGAGAGGTGTTGGCCATAGACCAGCCCACTCTCAGGCCACAAGGATCCATGTGCTCTTGTTCCTCCAGCTGTGTAGTGAACAACTTCCTCTCCAGTCTCACTTCAAAGCCCACCCTGCCCTGCAGCACCCCGTGGGTGAGCCTGCATCCTGACCACAGCGAGGGGAATCGGGCCCAGAACCGCAGCTGGCCACATGAGCCATCAGGACCCACCTCAAAGTGGAGGTGACTGTCGTCTGTGCAGACAACAGAATGTCAGGGATTCAACATGCTTATCATAGTTTAAATCAATTTCACTAACTGAAGTCTGTTTCATGTTGGTGTGGTGCGTGTTGTCCAAAGACTTACATGGATCTAGTCTAACTTTATCTTCATCCTCCTTCTCCGCCTCCTCTCTGTCCACTAGAGCTGGAGGTGATTTGGCTCTGGTTTGAGAGGAGAAAGAGACAAATGTGCTGCATTACAACACCCTTTACATAAAAAGTCCCTAAAGAGATTTTTAAAGACAAGTTTAGTATTGTTTTGCTATGTTTCAATCCAAACCCTGTCAAAATGTTTAATTCCCACACTGTCTCATCTGCATATTCAGACAGCCTATCTTTTCTACATTGTTCTTCTTTTCTGGTACAACTGAAAGATTTACTTCATCCTCCCGTCTATACATAGATCCCCCCACAGTAGTGGTGCAATATAAAATGATTATGGAGAGGGAACCTTAAATATTAGGGGACATTGGTCAATCAAAATCCACTATTTTATAATTGAGTATTTCAACTTGCTCTTAAAGAGTGAATAGTGGTGCTCAAATGTGTACTTTCCAGCTCTGCACCTAACCAACAGTCCACAAATACCTGTAGTATAATCCAAATGTATACTTTAAGTGCATATTTTGGGTGAGCATGAAACTTTTAAATGCTTCTTTACAAAACTGCCATCTGAAATCTATTCTAGTGTTACCTTTTGTATCGTATCTCCTCCTTGAACTCGTAGAAAGCTCTTCCTCTGCCCATCTCCTCTGATGATCTCCTTTCTCCTCCAGGATCCTCTGCTCCTCCCTGCTGCACCTCAGCTCCTCTCTCCTCCGCCTGGTACCCTGCTACACACTCTGACACACTCTCTGAGTCGTGTTGTATAGTTGAAACACTCTCTGAGTCGTGCTGTATAGTTGACACACTCTCTGAGTCGTGTTGTATAGTTGAAACACTCTCTGAGTCGTGTTGTATAGTTGAAACACTCTCTGAGTCGTGTTGTATAGTTGACACACTCTCTGAGTCGTGTTGTGGTGAAGGCACGCCGGTGTGGGTCTCTGTCTGGGTGGAGCTGTCTGTGAAGTCTCGGGTGAAGTCTGGTCCACATCGCTCCGTGACAACAGCTCCTGTCGGTCTGTGGACGTCCTCCGGAGCTGGAGGTGTCGGTGAGCGGTCATGTTGTAGTTTTAGCTCTTCACCCTGTCCTGCCTCTAACGCGGACCACAGTCTGCCCAACAGCTCAGCCTTCAGCCCCTTGTTGTCCAACCCGAGTTCTTGGAGTCTGGACCGCAGCTCGGGCACTTTTAACTTTTTGATGTCAGTAAGCTTCATTTCTACCGTGTGAGGACAACTTCAGGAAAGAAAAAAGGGACTAAAAGTAAACTGAAACATAAGAGAAGAGGTTTGGATCAAAAACATCAGTTCATTGGTTCAATGTGGTGCCCTGGTTTGTGATTGGCTCTTTTCTTCTTCTTCACTTTAAATGTTGGTAGACTAGACACTCGGAGGGGTTATGCTGCCACCAAATGGTTAAGAATGGTACTACACCCGGTGTTGAAACATGGATGATCCACATTTTCTTAGGCTTTATTCTTTTCTTTTTTTTCACCGCTATTTACTAATAAAGTAAAACAAAACTGTGAACACAATAACCAGATGTATTGTTCCGCAGTGGTGGAAAAAGTACCAATACCACAATGTAAAAAATACTCCACAATAAGTAAAAGTTCTGCATTCAAATCCATAATTTAAGTATTATCAGTATACTATCAAAAGTAAAAGTACTCATTCTGCTGTTAAAACTTTTATGTCAGTGTTTCACTATAACGCATGACGGTTTTTTTTGGATTATAACTACAGCTGCATTAATGTGTATGATGCATTTCAATGCTATAGATTAAAGGAGTGCTCATTTTATATCTCCGAAAACACAAATTTTCATGCTCAGACAAAACATCCCTGTTTTCAGCTTTGTGATGTTGCATTTTCCATCTGATTCAAGATTTTTTTTAAATACCTTATCTTTATTAAGAAGTATCATCATTTTCTCAACCCATAAAGGAACACTTAATCCTTCAGTTCTTCAGAAAAAATACAAAACCACCACATTTGGAGATACATGGTTTTCACTGGACACAGAGTGGATAAAAAACTGTAATCTAAAAAGTAACTGAATCTGTCAGATAAATATAGTGGGGTAAAAAGTACAATATATACCACTGAGATGTAGTGGAGTGGAATTGATAAATTGTATAAAATGGAAATACTTGAGTAAAGTACAAGTACCTTGAATATGTACTTAGGTACAGTACTTCACTAAATGTACTTAGTTTCCACAAATGCTGTTCAGGTTAAAATGCGAAGGCTACTTTAATGTGCTGTGAATTGATGAAGACTGATCCTGTTATAAAGCAATTGTTTTTGTCAGACAGTGAAAGTGGTGGGAGAAGTGTTCGGTATCTTTACTGAAGTAATTGTACCAATACAGCAACACATCAATGTAAAAATACTCTATTACAAGTAAAAGTACAAAAGTATGTCAGAAGTTAAAGTACCCTTTTTGCAGAAATATGGGCCCCTGTGTTTCAGAGAATAATAAAAAAATGTTTTACTTTTGTGTGTATGTGAGGAGGTAGAAATAATAAGAAAAATGTAAAAGTTGATTGAATTTACATATTAATCTTGTTGACCTTATCTGCTCCGTTTACATTTTGTATATTTAAAGGCAGTTTTTTTCTAGTCATGTTCCTTTTTTAAAATTCAAGAGATATAAAGTGTGTCACAGCCTTCCTTTAGAGATGAATGTCTCAACTTAAAATAAAAGGCAAACTTATCAGTCAGCATTGATGCGTATGGATGTTCTTATAAAGTATGTGAGTTGGGACAACGTTCTTTCATAGTGGGAAGCTTTTTATTTTTGACAAACAAGACAAATGCAAAAAAGCATGAATGTGAATGAGCACAAACAGGTATAAGAGGTAAAAAGCAAGACCACTGTCAGGTATAATACAAAACATTTCCTATATTACAATACATTTCAAATGACATTACTGTCTCATCTCTCTTTACTTCAGATTTCTTGCTCCGCCGTCCGTGTGTCATAACAACCACTTGGTTCAATGATAATAGGAGGGAAGTTTAACTTTAAATCATTTGTTTTAAAAAAAAAACCTCACAAAAGTCAGAAACTTCTTTCCTCTTCACTTCACCCTTCTGGGCTCCGCACATATCTATCTCAATATGAAACTTACCACAGATCCTTTAGGGTTTACCTCCAAATTATTCTCTGCAGACTCTACAAGTTTCATTTGAGACGATTTAACTGCTTCATTAACGCCCTGCGAGCGGCTGCTTCAAGACAAACGACATCATGATAAAAATCCTTGCAGTAAGAGAGACGGTCAGCAGTGATTTTCTTCCGTTACACAACAGAACATTTGGGTCATGCTCACACAGTGAGCCTGTTACTGGTGGCTCAGTCACACTCTCACCACATGCTTCACAATAAAAGCGCCTCAGTGCTACAGTTGAATTTTACACTCAGAACAGTCGACAAAGTGTTTTCTCCCTGATGACGACACAACTGTGCAAAATGTCAGCAGACATGTAAACAACATGCATATTAAATATATTCCAAACGGACTGAAAGAAAAAACACCATCTGGTTCCTTGTGAAGTCATTAAGTCAAATGACCATAATGATTATTAGCTTCTAAATAACACTGTGGTTATTAGATGAATAAATACATCTGCTTCTGTGCCTTTTTTATTCTGTAAAATCCCTTTTGTTCCAGCAAAGAGTTTAGTTAGTCCCAGTTAGTGGCTCTCATGTATCCTCATTACATCGGAGCTTCAAATAAACAAATTCCCGCACAGCCTTGAAAAAAACAGAAGCTTGTTTAACAACACTAAGTGCTGTTCAGAGGGTTTTTCCTGAATCATTTAGTCCCTTTAAACCATTTAGATGAAAAGATTTCCAGTCTGCTGCACGATAAAAAATATGCTTTCAAGGTTGAAACTCTACTGCCAATTCCAAACAAAAAAATTTAGCTGGATATTACATTTGACCTTGCTTGAATTTTACACTTTACTGCATTGATATTTTTCTTATGTAACACAAAACAAGTAAGAGATATGCAATTATGTAATCTCAGCAGAATGGGAAGAACAGGACAACCTTCAATATTTCGATCTAGGAGCGATCACACATTATTCCAAAATAAAAAAAAGCCTAAATTAGCCTCTCTTGTTGTGTTTAATATTTGGAACAGTTCATCAACAAGTGCTCTACCTGTTATCCGGTTATCTAGACAGGTAAACCAGTTAAAATCTTTTTTTTTTTTTTTTTTATCTCAAAGCAAACTGAATATTCAAGGATTTTGGAAATTGGTTATGATCATTCAGAAGAACAGATGCTTAGTTCGGTTACTCAAATATAATAAATACTAGAGGCACAAACTGTAACTCTAAAGTTGTGGCGCTTGAGTGAGACGTGGCAGTTTAATGTAAAGTACGTTTTTTTTTGGCTCTGCTCAAACGTCATCATGTCGTTACATAATATAGCCTGACTGCTTATTGGATGGTAAAAATAAATGTGTCAGTGCGCTCTGGATCACAAGATATATAACAGAGACACTGTTTATAAATCACTTAAAACATTTCTTTGGCATTTCTATACTGACATTTCTTGTTAAATATCAGCTGTCATATACGCCCATACCACTTATCGGTCAGGCTCTTATTACATAAGATGATGAATTATGATTTAAATCGAAATATAACACTGATTATTATATCCTTAGCCACACTGCCATGTCCATATTCTACATGCAGTAAGGAGAACTGTATACAGGGTAGACATTATCATCTAAAAGCTAACTGTAACGTTGTTTATCACTACCTCAATCTCTCTCAGTTAGACAAAGATGGTGGGTGTTGCTGGAGGATGTGGAGGTGTCGGGGAGCCGCTGTCGGACAGACTGTGTCCCAGCAGCAGCTCCTTCTCTCGGGGACGACACGGCCCGCTGATGTGCTGGCTGTGGGAGTGGTAGAGCCGCAGGAACGCCAGGATGGACTGAGCCAGCCAGAGAGCCGACACTAACCACAGAGAGGCCTGAGGAACAAAAATGTGATTAATTAAGCTTACATTAACACTTATATAATGACAAAATCAAGGCTATGAATGTTGATGTGTGTGTAAATATAAAGAGCTAATCAGAACTTTTTTAAAGGGATTAAGAGTAGGAACGTTATCGTTCTTTGCAAGAGCAAGTAAAAACAACAAAAGCCTTGGAAGAAAACAGAAAAGGTGTCACAGAAACCAGTGTGGATGAGGTTGACACAGCTATAAATGTTGTTGTAGGTCGACTCATAGAGATAATAACTTTTGTTTTGGCATATTCATTTGATTTCCTGGTAATAACTACAACCGCTTCTGTTCTGTTCTGGGACGCATATATAAATAGTAGCTGCCTTATTCTCAACATTAAAAAAAGCTTATCAGTCAATATTGATATACTGTTTATGGATGTTCTTTATAGTATTCATAAGTTAAAACAACATTCTTTCATAATGGGAGCTTCTTATTTAACAAACAAGACAAATGCAAAAAAAACAGAAGTATGAATGAGCATAAATTCTGTTTACTGCCATTTACTACTTTAAAAGTGGGACTTTAGCAGTCTATTGTATGTATGTGTGTATTTGTAAACACTCATACCTGTGCAAGATTGAGCTCTGTGTAGAAAGAGGAGGTGTTCACATCCAGGTAAAGTGGGACCGACTGGGACTCTGCACAGCTGAAAACAAACAAAGCAAAACGGGTGAGAAACAGCATTTTTCTGTTTTGTTTTGATCTTTTTTTGGTTTGGAAATCAGTTTATTACATATAGGATGTTCCACCGTCGTACAATGTACCTGTATGGTCGTGTGTTGTGATCAGTCACGGTGTCACACCAGGAGACAAGTCCCAGAGACAAGATAACACTGGCCCCTCCAGACAGGAAGAGCACGCACACACTCAGCAGCACGGTCAGGAAGGACGAAAACAGGGTGCTGAGCAGAAAC
Source organism: Anoplopoma fimbria (assembly GCF_027596085.1). Classification (NCBI taxonomy): domain Eukaryota; kingdom Metazoa; phylum Chordata; class Actinopteri; order Perciformes; family Anoplopomatidae; genus Anoplopoma; species Anoplopoma fimbria. The sequence goes on from NC_072452.1 coordinate 15,765,534, forward strand.
ACACATACAGACAGCCATCAGACAAACGGTACTATTGATATCAACATAGAAATAAAAGCTATGTGTAGGATATGTGGGAAGACACACCCACTGGAGCAGAAATGATTAGTTGGTTGTTTGTTTAATTTCCATCAAATTAACTGAAACCTGTTTTGATAAGAATGATCATTATTGCCATTTTCAAGCAAAAAGGTCCTGCAACTCAAATGCAATGATTTACTGAAAACATATCAGATAATGAAAGGAATTTCTTTGGGTTTTGGGGTGTTGGTCAGAAAAAAACAAGGCATCTGAAGAAAGCATATTGGGCTCAAAGAAATATGAATGTGCACTTTATCACAATTTGTTTCATTTCATAGACAAATAGATTAATCAATCATCATACCCACTTAAACTGGGATGAAGAGATGTGTACAAAATGATGTTCTTTGTTTACATCCTTCATCCCTACTGTTTGACTACTTTATGCACATGTAATAGTGGTCAAATAAAGAACATTTCAGGTAACTTTAGTAATGCATAAGTAAGTGTAGTGTAATCAGGGTTAGTGCTCCGTGTTGTCTCACTCATCATGTCGTCCGTGCAGATAGAAGAGGCTCCTCCAGCCCTGCGCTGCTCCGTACAGCACCGTGAAAATACCGACAAAGGTGGCGAACTGGCAGGCAGCCGGCGGGCCCCACTGCTGCACCACCAGGTGAGAGGCGTCTCCCGGCTGTCCCGTCAGCTCTCCCCGGTCCTCTGTCCTCCAGTAGCCGCTGGAGAAGAGTGCGCAGCGGCCTTTGAACGCGGAGCCGTTCAGAGCCATGGGGACGACCACCAGCAAGCCCGCCGCGATCGAGAGGGCGTGAGCGGTGCAGTGAGCCAGCAGCAGCCGCCGGTCCAGCTCCATGGTACGAGGCGAGCAAGAACTAAACGATGCAAGTCGTAGGATGATTTAAAAACAATGCAATGCATTAATGTCAGCACTTCCCTGTTTGTTGTCCGTGTAGCGGTTCAACGTGGTGGAGGGTATTTAAAGGAGGCAGGGCGGGGACGGGTCACGGCTCCGCAGTTCAGCTGTTACACAACGCCCCTCAGAGAGGAGCAGCAGGGCCGGAGGTCTCACTCCGACGGGAAAAGACGAATCATCACCGTACCATTATGGTCCAAATAGTAACAAGTTAATAATTATATAGCATGATAATAACTGTATGAAACGCCCTCCGTTTAGAACTCATATCCAGGAATATTATACCACTTATTGCTGAATAATGTTCATTTATTGGGCTTAATGTAGTGTCACACAGATAAAATGTAATTGAATTAGTACAATAAGATAAGATAAGATAAGATAAGATAAGATAAGATAAGATAAGATAAGATAATCCTTTATTAGTCCCGCAGCGGGGAAATTTGCAGGATTCACATTCAGGCTGATATGATTCATGCACATTCAGGCTGATATGTGATATATAATTTAGTTAACATTCAAGCCATTCCCATAAGAAAATGGGAACCTATTATAATGTATATATGCTTGATTAAAAATTCTTTGTGACAATAGAAGTAAACTAAACACTAACACTAATACACTAAAAACCTGTGCAATACAAATACACTGTGCAATTATAGTTATAATAGTTTTCTGTCTGTATATATAATATTTCAGTTTCTGTGGATGCTTTACTGTTTTTATTGCTTATTTATAATACTTGTTTTTTTATCTTGTTTTTCTTTTACTATGTCTCTTGTTTGCACTATAACCTATGCTGCTGTAATCCTGTAAATTTCCCCACTGCGGGACAAATTAAGGATTATTTTTATTTTATCTTATCTAAAAAAAGAAGTCAACATTTATAACATTTTGGATTTTAAAAAAACCCAGGCATTTAAATTCATTTTAAAAGAACAAATCCAGGAAAAGTATGATTTAGTTTCTATGCTTCAAATTAAATATGAAACAAGATGTAATTTACTGGATCCGAACCGCACCAAAAACAATACAAGCATATGCTATGGAAATGGTCTATCATTTCTTAAACCTGTCTAGCAGTCATTCAGATGTCTTACCAACAGACAAACAAACTGGGCCTAAAACCAACTCTTTCTATTAACAGTATTTAAAAATATGGATCCAACTCCCCGTTTTATTTGGACTGAGAGCTCGTTTTTATAATTAAGCAGAGGGAAGCATCTGTCACACAAACGATCATTGGTGCTCGAAAGTTCAGCAGTGACGTAGTGACGACGCTGTGACGTCTGTTTTCACCAACTGACCTCTTTTTATCAGTAGACCTCTTTGATGAAGGGGCTGATTAATCACTTTAATCAGACTCTTAAAAAGCACTAACTAGTTGTTACACTAACTAGTTGTTACAAAAGCAACCTTTTCCTCATCCTGAATCCTGAAGTCATGCTGGTTTCATTACAGACACAGATATTTTAGATCATATTATAAGTTAAAGAAGCTGCTAGTTTACAGGACCAGGGCTGATATTAGGCCCCCAGTCCATAGAACTAAGGTCCACACTGCATTTTAAGTATGTCTTTTTAAAAGCCCCATGGGGGTCCAGACTGGATGCCACTGTGTTTGCTAGACAGGAATGTGGGTGGGTGGAGCTGGGGTGAAATTCTTCCCTGTAGATCAGCCTACTACCCCCCATCCACAGTCGATCAGCGAAGCACATTTTTCTGAAAATCATCTAAAAATATGTGGAGACATCTTCAGATATTATGATGCTAATGCAGACCATTAAAAAAACATCAATGAGTGAGAAGAGAACACACAATGCAAATGAGAGAAACTAAAATACAAGTGCTTAATCTGTAAACTGCAATAACTATTGACTTTTACCACAAAGCACTTAAATGTAGCCTAATAAACATTAATTATATATGGGAAATATTTTTTAAAAATCGACTTTATAGTATACAAAGGGAAGACAACATATACGTTTTAAATCCCAATTACAATAGCATTTATTCTAAAGGGATGATTCAAATGAGTGCAGGGTTTTAAACGTCTTGTATAAATGTTACAAAGAAACATGGTAAGAGTGATAACATGTAAGAGACCTAAATCTGGCTCTAATGCAGAACCTTGCTCACAAAAATCCCATATAGTGCTGGATTTAATACCCACAGAATTGAATGAACATGATGTTTGTGACACTCTCGTAAATTTGCTATATAAGAAAGGCTGCCTTTCTAGAAACAAGGCCCTATGGTATTCTGATGAGCTATTTGTGCATCACAAATAGCTCATCAGAATAAGTTGAGAATTGAGGAGAAAATGGATTGAATTGATAGTAAACGGTAAATCAATTTAGTAGATTACATTATAATAACAATAGCAATTTGGTACGGTGCAACAAATGGTAATTTTATGTTTTAAAACGTAGCATAAATGGCTATCAGCATTTGATTTGTTTGCATAAAATTACCAATGTAAATAGTTGGGTTCTATGGCTGCATCAAAATGCCGAAACCCGGGATCGAACCAGGGACCTTTAGATCTTCAGTCTAACGCTCTCCCAACTGAGCTATTTCGGCGATAGAGCAACACACACCCGCATGTGGTATTTGAAGACACGCTTACAGCAATGTCGTACGGTGTTTAATTTATCTGTGATTGAGGTTTAAAAGCTCAAAAGCATGAAAAACCTTAAACCGGTTGTTGGGTTAACTGCACTTCTCCGGACGGTGGTGTCTTCCACACTGTGACGTAATTCTGACGCCCACTTTCAGCGCAGAGGCTGCTGGGAAGAAAGGTCAAGAATCGCTGGCAGTGGAGGCAAGGATTAAACGTTACGGCTGCAAGGAAGATGATCGCTTAAATACAACTAATGCTACCGGGGGAAAAAAGCTACTTTTATTTCCAAATGAGTCATGACTCAACTGTAATACAGAAAACATCACAACCAGCCATCGTCCGTGTTTGCAGCCGCAGTTATCCGCTCGGCTGCATTGTTATTGTTTTCGCTTCACTAGACGAACATAACACGCTGTTACTCGAGGTCCCCCAGCCGCGGCGGGGGCCCGGACCGCCTGAGTGATGTTGTGTTGTTCACCGAGAGAAGATGGATGAGAAGTCCAGCGGCGGCAGCAGCCACCACCGGCTCCTGATCGTCCTGCTCATGGTGCTGCTCTTCGGCGTCATAATGGTCCAGTACGTGTGTCCGAGCAGGAACGAGTGCCAGACGCTGCACCAGCTGGGCTCGTGGTTTAAGGACGGAGGGGCAACTGGTTCAAGGAGCAGTGGCAACGACATCCACGACGGGCTCCAGAGGGACCCGTATATCGCAGAAGATGGCGCTCTGGTCCGCTTTGTCCCTCGCTTCAATTTCACCAAGGTCGATTTAAACCGTGTTGTGGACTTCAACATCAAAGGAGATGATGTGATTGTGTTTCTGCACATTCAGAAAACCGGTGGCACCACGTTTGGTCGACACCTGGTGCGAAATATTCAGCTCGAGAGGCCCTGCGAGTGTCACGCGGGTCAGAAGAAATGTACCTGTTTCCGGCCAGGTAAAAAGGAAACCTGGCTGTTCTCCCGGTTCTCCACCGGCTGGAGCTGCGGGCTCCACGCGGACTGGACCGAGCTGACCAGATGCGTCCCGTCACGCATGGACTCTCGAGAGGCTCCTGTTGACCTGCCCAGGTTGGTGTAGGAGGGATTTCAGGGTGTTACTGCATATAAGAATGTGATCTGCATTGTAATAATACGTTTTGACGTTACATGTGCTGCATGCTTCAGCTGCTGATGTAATACATATTTAATGGCACACAATTGGATCAATTGATGTAGCTTTTCACCTTCATAGAGTGAAGAGGGTGTGAATGTGACCCTTGGTGGAAGTTTTAACACTGCAAGCAGGTGGTGATTACCTGGTTCTTAAAAAATGTTTTGCTCTTTCAACAAATCTTCATAACAAACCTTACTTTAACCTTCTCCACAAACACTTTTATTACACACAAACCGAACAGTTGCAGGAACTTCTTGCCGAACTAATCTATTCTCCAAGCATTATGATGGTAACATCAAGGCTTTAAAGGTTGGCTTATTACAGACATAATGTTGTCTTTTTTTCTCTCCAGTAGGAACTATTACTACATAACCATCTTAAGAGACCCAGTATCACGCTACCTGAGCGAGTGGCGTCACGTGCAACGTGGTGCTACATGGAGGGCCTCCTTACATGTGTGTGATGGACGTTCACCAACGCTATCTGAGCTGCCGAGCTGTTATTCAGGAGACGACTGGTCGGGTTGCTCCCTGCAGGAGTTCATGGACTGCCCCTACAACCTGGCCAACAACCGACAAACTCGCATGCTGGCTGATCTCAGCCTGGTGGGTTGCTACAACGTCTCCACCATGAGTGAGGAAGAACGCTGGGCAGTGCTCCTGGAGAGCGCCAAACGCAACTTACGTGGGATGGCCTTCTTCGGGCTGACAGAGTACCAGCGTAAGACCCAGTATCTGTTTGAGCGTACCTTCAACCTGGAGTTCATCGCACCCTTCACACAGCTCAACGGCACACGGGCCTCCGGTGTCGAGGTCCCCAACGAGACCCAACACAGAATCCTCCAGCTGAACCGATGGGACGTGGAGCTCTACGAGTATGCTCGTGACCTCTTCCTGCAGCGCTTCCAGGTGGCGAGGCAGCAGGAGCGCAGGCAGGCCAGGGCGAGGCGGCAGCAGGAGAGGAGGCGGCTCCGTGGCAGGCTCGCGACAAAGCAGGGGAGGCAGCTGAAGCCCACAGATGCCCCCCATCACCCTCTGAGCCACTCAGTAATAACTGAGGAGCAGATGAGGGGAAAGGCTGGTGGAGACGGTGAGGAGTCAGAAGTGCTGCTCCCAGACTGGTGGGATCTGGATGAGAACGGCACCATGGAGGACTACATGGACAATGTGGAGCAGTGGTAGCGAGTGACTGGAACAAGCAGCAGGATGTCTTAATACTAAGTGTGCCATGTTCTGCCTTGTCTGTTCATTAATCAAAGTTATTTTTAGTATATGCCTTCCACTAAATTGTCTTTTTTTTTTTCTTAACATGAACCATTGACACACATTTATTTATTGATACTGAATGTATTTCTTTGCCACAACTGATATGAATAATTAATACATTTGTTTGACATTAAGAGAGGCTGGTTTAGGTAACTGCAATGCTTTACTATCCAGTGATCAAACAAGCCTTCTAGATTATTCTTCTGTCTTTTAAACACATCTGAACTCTTGAGATGTAGCTTCGAGTGAGGTTTTTTTTTTTTTTGTTAAAAAGAACAATTTAATACTTGTATCTTTAAATAATATGCTACTGTTTGTGATATACAATCTATATGTTTGCCAAAATGTTGTCCTGTCTGAAATGCATACATTTTACAATGTACCTGTGTTTTTATGTGTCCTATAAGTAACATAAAAAAGAGAAAGGCATTTTCATAGATACCTCATTGTGTAGCATTAACTGCTCATTTGTAAAATTACTGAATGTGTCTTAAGTCTGAATTTTTGTTTTTTATAAAAAAAAAAATGATTTTACATTCACTGCACTATTGTCTACTCTTTCCATACTGAAATATATTGTTTTTCTGTGTCTGATGTCCTTTTGTCTGATCATGTGCAAAAAGGCTGCATGCTTTTGTTTTGCACTTGCAAACCTCTGGAACACCAGTAGAGAGTGCTAGAATAATGTAAATGAAATCTTGGTGGAGAATCTGAGGTGGTAATTGACACCAAAGCTTATTCTTAAATTTGGCTGGATAGGATTTAAAACATTTTTCAGTGCAATCCTCAATGGATTTAATAGAGGGATCAGCTGGGACAGATTTTGAAGAATTACTTAGCAATATACTAAAAATGAAAGCTCAAGACTTTATGGAGCTTATAGCATTGTTAAGATGTATTATTACGGTGCATATGCTGTTAATCCTATAAACCAAAATATATAAACCAAGTTCCAGTATATTTAAATTTGACAATGAGAAACCTAAAAACAGTCCTCAACGTTTACCCCCAAAAAAGCACTGAAATATAAAACCATTATAACACTCAAGTAGCCCATCTCTGGCCTTTGATTCATAGGGAAGCATGTTGCTCTGCAAGCATAACTCAATTCATGTTTGGATCAATTGAAGCTTTTATATTTGCATATCGTTGACTATTTAGCAGGTGTAGATGTCGTGACCACCTCTCGTATTGGTGAACTAAACTTACCTGCTCCGTGTTTACGTCCGCCGAGCTGTTACCTTGATAACCTGCCGTGCTTTGGTCGTGACTTTGATTTCTCCTCAACGCTAATCATGTTATCTAAAACGAAAGCAAACACACTCCGTCTCTCCCAACTCCACCCTCACCGTTTTCCCCTCCTCCCTCTTTATTTTTTTCCAAATCTGTTTTTCTTTTTTTTGCTGCTGTGTTCAGTCTGTGTTGCAGCCGAGCAAATTTGAGTTGCAGCAAAACATTTCATCTGCCAGACAGACGCTGCTTCTTCTCTTTCTCTCTCTCCCTCCGCCGCGGTCACACGTTGGTTTTATTATAGCGCGCTTTTTTTCAGATTATATTCCTCTTTCACTTCAAGGCAATACTGAATGTACATCAGACTAAATACGCGTCTTTTGTGGAAATAAAGCCATAAAATAAACATTGAAACCGACGTAAATATAGGAGAAGAAATCTGAATCCGACTGGACTGAAAACAGGTAAGAGGCTGAGCACGTCTGGCGCAGTTTGCAGCAATAATACCGCTGCCTAGTTTGATATTTAAGCCATGTTGCAGTCATTTAAAATGCCTGTTGCGTGGAAGCTAAAAGCTGCCTTTGTTATTGTTAATTACGGACGTAATTTCGGCGTTACACACAGGCACAACAGTGCTAATATTCAGTTGAAATGCTTTGGGTAGGTCTGCTGAGAGCTGACGGCTGTGGGGATACAAATATCCGCCTGTCATATTTGAGTGTGGGATCTGCACACAAGGGTTTGGTTGAATGCAATGTGCATGGATTTCATTGGATATCTTTTTTTTCCTAAGTGTTTTTGTTGCCATGCCAGAGAATGAAGGGCAAAAAAACAAAAACAAAATGTGTGAAATTAGTTTATAAGTCTTGCTATTAACTGTAATAATATATTTTTATTACAGTTGGCAGAAGTGAAGAGCACCTGCAGATTCCTTCCTGGTTATCTATCTGTGTGTCTGCAGGATCTTGCAGCCAGCCTCAGTGCATGCATGCGGTGCAGGGAGGTTGAGTCCTTATGTGCCCTCAGGGGTCAAGATACTTAAGTCACCATCGCATTCTGTGTTGTCAATACTTGCCTGTACAGTACCTATGCTGTACGTGACTCCAGTGCCATCATCTTGGCTCATCTATTAATACAGCCAGTTAAGACGTGTTCAGGGCCCGGCAGGCTGTGGACTCTGCACCAGTCTAGCTAGTTTTTTTTCACTTTATATAAACACTGATGAACTGACAAACCCACGTGGGCATGCAGCCATATTTCCCACATAACCTGTTTCCCCTCTCACACAGATACACATTAACTGTCTGGGAAGCGCCCTTTTTTATGGTGGAAATAAAACAATTCACAATGAGGAATCAGAAATATTATGCGGATGATACGTTATTGGTTCAACTATGATATCGACACAGTTAACGTTCATAATCCCACTGATGTGAAACTCTCAGCTCACAACCAGCAAAGTAAAATGAATGCTCCAGCGCAAACCTTTTACATGCAGTTTCTTTTCTGAATTAAAAGTGCAACAGGAAACTTAAACTTTAAGTATTGCATGCTTCCTGCGGTCTACGTTATCCTTTTAGATAGGGTAGGCTTGTTGTATGTTTGCTTGAATGGGAACTGTGGTGCTTTAATGAGCTGAAAGGATTACTGATACTTAACCTAATTACTCTGCTCCCTCCCTCCCGGCTGGTAGCTTTCACTCTCATTGTGATTTATGAATCTTCCACCTTGTGCTTTTTAATCAATCACCTTGTCATCAACGTTATCCTGTTCTGTACTTTTCTTTGTCGCTTCTCCCAAAAGAGCTGACTGTTTAGTGAACTAAACAATGATCATCAGCCAAAAACCTTATTTTGCATATTAACAAAATGCTCTTCATCTGGATAAATTCACAATTGTTCAAAAGTGTGATAACGAAGCAAGTTTATATTTCCAAACACTGACAATTCAACTTCTTTCAGTTCTTAAAGTTAGCGCTCGCACTTAACTTGAAGGTCTTTCACCTCTTCCATTTTAGCTGATGTATCCAAATGTGATATTTTTACTACTGCCACTTCATCTTTAATTATCTGAACTATTTCAAATTAGCATTAAGCACACATGAATGTTCTTCTAATAACATGGCTTTTTGGGGGGTTTGTAACGCCTTTCTTCTCTCTGTCAACCTGCTGTATTAGCCTATAATACTGTAATGTCCCATTTGTCCCATTTATCAAATGCACTGAAATTAGAGGAATTCAAAAAAAGTGCAACAGTAGAATTTTAAAATTTCTACTCCACCAAAATTGCTCTTGACTACTGGCAAAAAACTCACTTAATATACCCCACTGCCTATACCATGATCGTGCAAAAGAAAATAGCAAACGGAAAAATCTAAGAGGACAAATAAAATGCGTTTTGTATTTGTTTATTTGTTAATGTGTCACATTACACAGGACTTAATGCATGCCAAACAGTTTTATCGATGTAAGGCTATCTTTTAGTGTGAGCAGATAAGGTGCGGTCTGTGGAGGTGGCACCCAGCCTGCACACCGGCCATAATGCAGACGTCATAGCTCCGGTGAAGGTTACACTGTCGGTAGCCCTTTGGTGCACTGTGTTTGATGATGGACGCAGTGCGCCGGAGTCAACAGCAACCAACCCCCCTCTGTCTTCCTTATACTTCCCCCCCATCCTGTTCCACCTACATGTTGACCCCCACCTACTGACTGCTAGAGCCCCTCTTCTCTCTGCAGGCACCTGGTGGACCGGCAGCAGCATAATGACTGTTATAACTGGGGCGCTCTGTATTTATTCACCATGCCGCATCCCTGCAAATTATTGTTTATGCTGCATTGTAAAGGCTGGACAAGTTCAATAGGCCAGGATTATTTCTGTATACTATGTACACTCTTTATTACAGTTCTTATAGCTATGTGGGAATAAAGTTGAATATTCATTTAATTACATTTTTAAAAGTATATTAGAGCTGAAACTATTATTATATTTATGGATTAGTTGACAACTAAAAACAATCTGCAACTATTTTCAGGTTCATGTATTAAAGCGTGACAGGGCCGGGTACGCCAGCATTAAAAACAGTTTTTAAACACTGAATCCTGAGATGTGTCAAACAAACACAGTGATCGAAATTTTATACCCTAAATGTTAGGTAATGTTAGACCATTTAAAATAATTTATAAAACAATTTTAGACAATTAAAACATTTGAATAGCATGACAAATAAAAGGTGATAACTGTTTCAGGTTTCAGCTCCTCAAATGTGAGGATCCTTGAGGTAAAAGCTGTTATGGGAATTTTTCACTGGAGGAAAACAATCATCAGTTGCAACCAAACCGTGTATATTATAAGATTAAATTATGTATTGACATATAGCTACAGTGAGGCCTATTTTCATCCTTTCTTATATGTGGTTTGTTTTTGAAGCTTTAACCCAATCATCATGTTGTAGGGACAACACTGAGATAGTTGAGGTGTGTGGGCTGACACAGCGCAATAATGTTGCCTCAAGCATGCAGCATCAAGCCTCTCTTTAATAACAGAGCTCTTCAGCAGTGTTTTGCTATAAGAGTACTTCTAACTTGTATCCTTTCACTTCATCTGCCTCTTAATTATTGGCCTCCTCGTTTTATTATGCTATCATAGGTAGAGTACTGTTGTGCAATATTGCGGCTTGGCAATCTGTGTTTGATTCCAAACTGAAGGATCTGCATTTCCACAGAGTGCTATCTCTTAAATAAATACGACTGGTTATAACATGAAACATAAATGAAATGCAAGGAGACATATTTTGTTTAAAGCAGACAATTCATGCGAGTGTTGTTTTTGTACATGTTTGGCAAAAATGTTTATTGTTTCTATTGTTCCCCATGAAGGTTTCTTACAAGCTTGTGACATCTTTAAAGACAGTAATCTGTATAAATTCTACATTTTTATGAAGACGTTGTGCTGTTGGATTTAATGTGGAGGTTTTTACCAGTCTGCTGTTGTTTGTGAAGTATTCATTGACTAATGTGCAGATTAGTCCCATGGTTTACTTACACAGTGGAGTCAAACCAAACTGTTGGTGGGGTGAATGTTTTTTACCCAAGCTAGCGGTGAGGCTTTATGAATTGTTGATCTATCGGTGCACTTTGGTCCAGACTGAAATATCTAAATGCTGGATGAAATAATTGCCATGATGTTTTTTTTACAAACATTCATGGTCCCCAGAGGATGAGTCTTTGTGACTTATGCTGTGAAACATCGTCTTGATGGATTGACACAAAGTTTGTAAATTCATGGTTACCAGATGTTGAATCCTAACAACTTTGGTGATCTTTTCTTGTAGTCCAATATGAGGTTGACATAACTGCTTTAAAGTGTGACTGTCACAAAATTTGTTACACACATCCACGTCTCCCCCAGGATGATATACAGTAACTTTGGTGATACTTTCCGTTTTCTTCTTCATCATTAATAGTCATTTCTCCAATATTTAGATTCATGACTAAGAGTTTTCTGTTTAGTGCAATTTATCCAACGTTTGTATGCCAACACGTGGAACATGGTAAACATTTCACCTGCCAATCATAAGCATGCTAGCATGCTGACATTAATATTTAAAAAATAAAGATGCAAACGTTAAGGTAGGACTCGGCATTAATTCAATATGATCTTTTATTGTATTTTAATGGAATCATATCATGATCATCATATTTCGTGTTATTGGGACTCAAAATGATGTTGTCTAAATTTATAATAAGCATTTTTTTACTCAGATTTCTTAGAAAATCTGATTATTTTGCACTGAAGGTCTTAATTAAATGAGAAAATATTTAGTACTTTTGATTTGTCAAGTATTTTTATTCACAGAAGAGTATACAAAACCATGTGGTTGTTTAATACTGACTATTTGAATGACCTGAAAACATGCTATATCATAATATGTATTGTTTTGGAGAAATGAAATGACTCATATTGTGATAGAAGATTTTGGCCATGACGCCCAGCCCTAGGTCAATGTTATACCCACTTATGAGAAACTAACTGATTAAACAGATCTGTTAGCTTACTAATGCAATAAGGGGTCATTTTGTCTGTTCATGATCACGCTGTAACAAACACAAACCCTAAGTTGGCAACGTAGACATCACGCCGTTGCATGATTTCTCTATTTTTAACTGCCTGCATTGTCTTCCAGTAACCATAAAGGCCAGGCTAGGGGCCAAAGAGAAAGATAACAAGTGTAAGCTTGATTTAACAGTTGGTGAAATTTTCCCTAAGGTGAATCTCCTGGAAAGCAGAGTCACAGCAGTTTATACCAGCAACTGAAAGGTCATTACAGTGTATACTTAATGGTGCAGGGTGCTGTATAAACTAGAACAGCACTGGAGGAGAGCCAGCGTTAGCTACGCAGCTTTCCAAGAATTGTCGTAATGGCAACTGTGCGCCATTTGGTGTCTGGTTTGGCGAGAGCGAGGCGAGGAAGTGAAGAGTGTTGTTGAGGAGCGTTTTGATGATGCAGGTTGCATATTGCTGAGCTGCGTCGTCAGGGTGTGCGTAAGCAAGGGCACTTGACACTGATGTGGACTTGAATGCCGGACGGGCAAAGCTGCAGGAGGAGTGCTTGTTTTGTCCCCCTGAGAAAAGTTTCTATCGATCTGTAGGTGGGCTGGGAGGAGGAGGAGGAGGCACAGACAAGCATAATGGTTAAGCAAGCAAAGCATTTGCGGTACCTGCTCACCTCTCATTCCTGCCTCTCTTTTTGTTTTGGGCTGGGATGTGTCTTTGTTCTTGTGTTTGAAGGTGGGTGCATCAATTCAGTTCCCACCTCCCCCTTATCCCTCCTTCTCCCACTCCACTGCAGTGTTCTCCTTCTAGGCTGTGTATCTGCATGCATACACACACACACACACACACACACACACACACACACACACACACACACACACACACACACACACACACACACACACACACACACACAAACACTCGTTCCCTCACACTCCCCCCCTGTCGGTTCCTCCGTCTGTGTCTGTCGCCATCAGACGCAGGGACTGATAATATCTGCTCCAGCCCTCCTCTCCTCCTCCTACTTTTTTGTACTCCTCCTCTCCTTCATCTCGCCTATTGTTTATTCACTTTGTGCATTAATGTACTACCATGTTTCATACAGGACCGTCTTCTCTTCAATTCTTACCAGCTCTAAAATGCAGTTTGGACTTTACACTATCTTATCTGAGTGTATCTTTATTGAGCCATCACTGATTGTTATCTGTATTCAGTTAGTGTCCGGACACGTCGCTCTGCTCCCTGCACAGCAGGCTGCATGCATGTCCTCTACTTGCATCACACTGCAGTATAGTCCTATGTTTGAATAAGACAAGACTCACTCCTCAACGTCTGTGAGAAGCTGTTTGGAGTCAGAGTTGTTGTACAGTATGAACACAAGCATGTGGCTCAGCCATGACTGTGAAAAAATCCTGGGAGGAACAAGGACGGGCTCTGTGGAGGGAGGAGCCGCTGTGGAAACAGCCCTGTCATTGGTCGGTGACGTGCTCTGCATGCCAGCAAAAGTCTGTCTGATTTGCTGGAGCCTTGCATTGAGCACAGCAGCTGCAGTTGTGAAGAACTACAGCCCCCCCTCCCTCTCTCTCTGCCCTGTCTCTCCCTTTCTCTACTTCTTCCCCTTCACATTAATAACTGTCTGGGAATCATCAGTGTCGACCACACACGTGCCAGCCGGTGCGACTTCAAGGACACCGCTTTTTACAGTAAATTGTAGCATGATTCATTCCAAGTTTGTCAATTTACTTTCTGCTCCGTGGAGCTCAGGGGAGTTGAAGTGACGTCTCTGTCCTGCCTGCAATCTCCCTCCATCCCCTCTCTCTCCCCCTCTCTCTCCCTCTCTCTCTTGTATCACTTAATCAAGACATAGCTTGCCCTTTCCTGTTCATTGCTGCCTCCCTCCCTCCCGTATGCTCTGTTCCGCTATTTGTTTGTCCTCGCTTTATTCTCTTTGGCTCTTTCCCTTCCACGCTCCTGCCTTGTGGTCCTCTCCACCCTCGATTTAAACAACCTCCACACAAGGTTGTAAGCTTCACATTAACATTTTTCTCCTCAACAGGCTGCTTTTTTTTTTGCTAGTGCTTTGAATTAATGTCCTGTTTTTAATGTCCACAGCGAGACAACAAGCGAGGCCATGCAGAAGAGAGGCCAGTGAGGAGGATGACAACAGAAGAATCGACAACGGCGAAGGAGGGATGAGAAAGAGACTGAAATAAGATAAGGAAGTGGAACTCCAAAGTGCCTACTGCGAGGGGTCGTCTGCTGCTGTTAGGCTGCTGGATGAGAGCAGGACGTGGCTCAGTGTGTGTTTGGCCTTGAATGGAGGCTATATTTTATCCTGACAGCCACAGAGTCATCCATCCCACGTTGCTGAGCTGCAGTCCCCACACAGCCTGAGCTGAGCCGCCACCTCGTCTCATCACCGCAAGGACACCAACCCTTTAAGGTTCTGCTTTTTGTTTTTGCTCTACAGAAGTCTTCTTTCTCAGACGGTTAAGACGTAACTACAGCGACTGCCCCGGCCCTGGCCATGTTGACGTGAACGTAACAGGGACTTACGGTGGGCGTCAGTCTGTTCAGGTGAAGGCCCTGACGCTCAGTGTCACATGCCAGAGTGATGTCCTTAGAGTAGCTCCTGTTTTTTCTTTTTTTTCTCAGAGACAGAGCTGGCCTCTGCTCAAAGTCTGCCCCCTCTATCTCAAACTTCAGCTGCCACTTTTCCCAGGAAGAGCTAATAAACATCCCCTAAAATACACCAACCAGAAGGACTGGCTCCGTATTTGCCCTGAGGAAAAACAGAAAATATTTTTGCTTCTGTTTTGCTGGGGATTTTTCTTGGATCACTATTAGTCACCCTTTGCTCCCATCAGACAGTTTTCCGTCCATCTGCCCTCATCGCCGCTCCGTGTTTGTGAGCCATTCTGATGGCTGTCAGCATGACCATGGGACGGGACACCAAATGGCTGACCCTGGAAGTGTGTCGTGAGTTTCAGAGAGGCACCTGCTCGCGGTCTGATGCCGAGTGCAAGTTTGCTCACCCCTCCCGGAGCTGCCATGTGGAGAACGGCCGAGTCATCGCCTGCTTTGACTCACTGAAGGTAACAATGCACCAGACATCACACATCGTGTTTGTTTAAACACATCATTTGAGCTGTATTAAGGTAGTTGATGCCTTTTGGCTCTGCAAAGTATTAACACACAACACCTTCCTGTCATGTTTTTTAAGCAAAGGTGTACTTTTTTTCAGGTGAGGTGGCCCACCTTCCCTTTAAATATATAAAATAAGCATGACATTCGTTGAGGGTGTCATTTACTACCTAAATTGTTACTAGAGATGCGTCAGGGTGCGGGTGGCTCATAACCTCAGCTTCCTGGAAACCTTACAAATATGTCAGTTGGTCAGTTGATCCACCCTTTTTACCCTCACATCGTTTTTCAAAGCCATTTTTATCAGACTTTCTCTTATTTCCTCTATATATCCTTCTAATCATGTGGTTTTTAATATCGTGAATTATGGTGAACAAGTTTGTTAACAATTTAAAAAGTATATCGCAGAATGATCTCTTTTAAAAATCTTGAGAATGTCATCTGAAAATAAAACTTTTGTCTTGTCATTGTCCAAAGTGATGAAAAGGTTGATATGGATCAAACCTTTTAACACAGTATAGCTTTTTTATTATGATTTAGCTATATACTGCATATTATTATATACTTTTCTTTGAAGGTAATATTTCTCTATTAGATGGCATATTACTGACAAACACAAAAGGGAAAGTTAGGGGTTTTTACTGCCATAAAGCAGTCTTGCTCATTGCAACTTTGCCTACAATGATGTAATACAACCAGTTATATTAAAGGGACAGTGACCACAGTATAGATGGTATTTAAAAGTCTCTGATGTTGGACACATTTCGTCTTATGTTTTATATACACCCGACAAGTTGTAATTGTGACTGTATTGGATGTAATTTCCCTACTTTCCAGACTCACAAATATGAAACACATTCGAAATTCAATTCTCACTCTTATTAGTTGCACAAATAACCCTAGCTCCAAGCTCTTCAGTTAAGCCTTGTTGTTGCTAACTTTACCTACAGTTTGATACTCATCAAGCACCTGCATCATAGAAGGCTGATTATCATGTCTGGTTATAAAAAGTTAATTCACACCCTATAGCCAATCAGAATTGGGGATTTTCCTTGGACGTGGTATAAATGTCAAATTTCCTAATTTAAACCAGGCATCATTTGATTCTCTAAAAATAACCACATATAGATACTTAAAACAATGACAGAGGGAAGTCTTCTGGTTATGAAAAGCATTTTGCTAATGTGTGATGGAAATTTCTGGTGACACCACTTTGCCGACAGTCTTCCCGTCCATCAGTGATGTGGGCTTGTGGATCGTGCTGCCTCAACATCACTTCAGCTGCTCTCCTGACTCTCGTCTCCACCACAGAACCACAACACCAGCTCCATCCATACACAGCGGAAAAACGAACAGTCTGAAAAGTGATGATGCTTTTCTGCATTTTAGAAAAGCTCCGACCATCAGTGGCCGATTGCGCTAAAATAGAGAATATGCTGTTTCTGTATCAGCGTGTGTGTTTTTCTCGACGGTCTTTCATGCAGAGAAAAAGTGAGACCCAGACAAGGGGCTCTCTGTCTGAGTGCAGCTGCTGTCTCCTCGTTTATTGAGTTAGAATTTATTATTCAGCCATTTTTCTGTGTTATGTCCTCCAGAGCAGGAGGGAGATGGAGAGGGAGAGAGAGGGAGCGAATCGGAGAGGGGGGCCTAGCAACAGCACAGGAGCGAGTACCCATTGGATAGTTTGATCTTCCTGAGTGGCACGGCTGTTTTTAGCACAGAGCAACAGCCTGGCTCTGTACTGGTTGCATTGATGGGAGGAAGAGGCGAGCTGCTTTGTACCAAAGGCAATGAACAAGCATTAAAGGCCACTTTCGATTGTTTGAAGCCCCGGGGTCATGTTGTTAGACAAAGAACTGAAGTTGGTGACAGTTGAAGGTCAAAGCTGCTTTTTTTATTAGGAGCTGCAGCAGGGCTTTACTGCCAGCACAGTATGTCAACAACCACCTCTTTACAGCGGTGTTTGTATCCCCATTGTTGGTCAGGATTATTCTCAGCTGACAGACGTTTTTTGGTCGACTAACTGGAAAAAACAAAGAAGCACCTCGCTCGAGATGCTCTACAGCATCACTCCTTCCTCCTGCTCTCCGCCCACCCCTCCCTTCTTTGTTAATTTTATGGATTTATCTGCTAATGGCCTCCCCTCCTCTCTGTGCCTCCCATATCTGGCATCTCCGGCCCGGTCCAAGCCGACCTCTGTCATTCCCTGTTGCTCGTCCATTAGCTCCGTCTCGTTGGTATGAACCTGCTGCAGGGGAGGGGGGTGGGCGGCGGGGGAGCTCACCGCCTAGTTCTTTTTACCTTGTTAACCGGAGTGCTGCTGTCATCTCAAATGATTAGTGTGGACATCACATCTGCCCAACGTACAGCAGATTTAACAGCAGTGTCACTTCTGGACGACATGGTTAGGCTGCAACTAACAATTATTTTCATCATCGATAAATCTGAAGAACACTTTGTCGATTAATCGATAAATCTTTTGCTGTATAACATGAGAGAAAATAGATTAAAATGCTAAAGTGCTGCTTTTGTCCATAAAACAACTCTAAGCCCAAAGATACTCACTATCTATCATATAAAAAGAGTAAAAGCAGAAAATCTTCTCTTTTGAGAGGCTGGATTCAGCATATTTTTGTCATTTTTTGATGAACAAAACAAAGAATTACTAGCAGCTCTGTGAGGCTCTGTTTAAGGTCAGGAGGTCACCAAAGTGATTATGACTCATCGGCAGAGTACCATGGATGTCTGTACCAAATTTCCTCTTAATCCATTCAATAGTTGTTGAGATTACAGTCTGAACCAAAGTGTAGGACAGACTTTATTGTCTGCCATCCCTAGAGTCAAACAATTCGTCAATTAACAAAACTGTTTCCGACTTAATTTCTGTCGATCAACTAAAAGACTGATTGATTATTTGTCTCAGCTCTGAGTCATTGTCAGGTAAGAATGAACCAGAACTCATTTTACATTACAGTCATTTAGCAGACGCTTTTACCCAAAGCGACTTACAATCAGTAGTATATTACATATCATTCACCCATTCACACACTGATGACAGGCTACCATCAAGGTGCCACCATCAGACTCTAACTAACATTCATCATCCAGTCCACACCGATGGCAAGCCTTCGGGAGCAACTTGGGGTTAAGTGTCTTGCCCAAGGACACATCGACTGCTGAAGCCAGATATCGAACCACCGATCCTCTGATTGGAGAACTACCTTGCTCTCCACTACTCTGCCACAGCCGCGGAAGATTTTAACTGAAGATCCAGCTTGCTCCATATCAATATGGGAACAGTTTAGATCTGTTTATTCATCATTAGATTTAATCAACGTCTCACCTCTCTCTGCTCTCTGAATCCATCAACAGCACACTACTGTATTAACGGGGACTTTCTCTGTGTTGCGTAGTGTGTTGCTATGGCAACCAAAGGGAGATTCCTGACCCATTACTCTCCTCAACACCAAGTTTCGTTGGCCTCTTTCTCCAACCCAAAGCAAAGCTTTTATAAATGTTTTGTTTCCGTATCAATGTTTTGGTCCAACTTTTGTATTTTGTAGGACACGATGCATAAAGTGCGTCATTATGCTCATTAATAGGTATTTTTCATTCCCTGTGAGTTTGAGCAGTCTTGCTGGGCCCATGGGACTCACTCCTCATTACAGACTCATCCCTAAACACACAGCTCGCTGACGCAAAGCTTGCTCACATGTATCTCCAGTGTAGGCGAGAGTGTTTTTGTAAGCCTCGTGTACCATTCTGACCACTTTTCAAGCAGCTACGTGTTTTGCTTGTATGCTTTTTGTCTGGTGTGTGAGGTCGTGTGAATCCCTTCAGGATGCTGGTATAAGAGACATTGCAGTTTGTCCTATATAGCATTCCTGCTACTGAAGCCCTTTTTTTATGTGTCCTCATCTCAGCGCGACATCATCCATCACAGTCAGAGTCTCTGCACCATGACGTCAGTTTGTCTTCAGAGTTTTTTTTATTCTCCGTTGCCAGTTGTGCGGCACTCTCACCCTCCCGTAATATGAGCCGGTCTGTGAGGGTGTGGTTTAACGACAGAGGATGTGGCTGACGCTCAGTGGAGGTAGTTTAGCGGGTTAACGGCTCATCTGCAGGGCCAGACAGCTGCCGTCGGCCCAGGGGTTTAATGGAGACTGCAGTTTTTGTGTTGACCTGCAGTGTTCCTGCAGCACCATCTTCACCTTCCACACAGACTCCGGAAGAGAGGAAGGACACTGCCTTAACGACGCTTTGGCACAAAATGAATGGCTTTTAGACAAGTGGCTCAAAATCTGATTAAGGGGTTGACAAGAAGTGGTAAAATTATCATAAAAAGGTACTTCTGATTAAAAAGGTTTGTGGCTGCCTCATTACAAGAAGCCTCAGCTGACTAAATACAGAATTATAGCAACCTAAGTTAGTGTTAGGTTAGGGAAACACTTGTTTTGCATCCAGCCTTTCACAGCTGTAGAGGAACTACAACTTCAATTCTACATCGTTGTACTTTTATCCAATATTCAGTTAAATTTATAACCCACAATATTGCTGAGCTATATGACCTCTGCGAATGTTTTTATAACTATTTCTTGCTGTTTTATTTACATTAATTATAACGGGAATCTGCTTTGCTCCTCATATGTAAGACTTTGGTTGCAGTCACACAAACCTCCTGCCGTCGTTGTTTAAGCCTGAAGGTGCTGAATGAAGCTTTGCATACAAGACAAATAGGAATGCTTTGACTATGCACATATACCCAACAGAAGACTATGGCTGCACAGCCAACATGCTTCATTTGTTCATGAACACAGTAGTTGTGTTGCAGTTCTCTGTGTTCAGTAGATTAGTATGTTTATTTTTTCATATGTATTTTTTTTTTATTGAGGGTTCAATGTTCAAATTTAAAAACATTTAATAAAAACTTTCTCTTGATGTTAAACCTCATGTTAGCCAGACATGTTCTGACCTTGTGAAGGTTAATTATAATGAATAAAGAGTAATAAGGGTCATGAAAAAAACGATAATCTAATCTTATCTAATAATATGATTTGCATGAAATACTTTTTTATGTACATTATGCTGATATTGTTTATATTAGTTTCAATACAGGACTTCCGCTTACATTGTGTATCAGTGTAGTTACTTTGTGGTGTTTAAAGGATCTAAAAATATCCACCAACACTGACAGTATTATACAAGTTTCCGTACAACTGTAAGTAAAACTAAACATTGATATTAGAATAAAATGAGCTCACTGGTCTCTGTTTTCCATCAAATCCCATTTTAGCTCTTCTCTGAACATAACAAGTGCATGTGCTGCTTTCAGTCATATATATATGTTGTAGCTTTTTTGATGAGTTATAAGTACCAGGTAGAGATACAGATTCAAAGTCTGTTGTACAGGACGTTGAGAGTGTAGCATGTGTTTTTACTCTCCAGCTTTATCTCTTGTCAGTTAGGTTTATCTGACATCTGCTGTGCCTCTGTGGAAATATCAGAAGCTGGCTCAAATACTCCACCTGTCATTTCACATTACTATAAAATAAGTTGTTACGGTATAAAATGAAAAGTACAGTTTGACTGGCTCAATGGCTCTAACTAATTTGCTTGGAAAAACAAGAAATGCATGACAGCCAGTTCAATTTTCTACTTTTCTGTTTTGCACAAATTGTTGTTGATTCCAGCGTCGCATATTTTTGGTGATGAAAGTGGTTTCACAAATCTCATGAATTATCAGAAATGCAGTCTTCTGGGACTATATTAATGCTTTATTACACCAGAATTTATCGTACGTAGTTCTGCTCTGTAAACACGCTTGATTCCTCATTCTTAGTTTAACAAATTGTACTTTATTATACTGAGGAGTGCTCTGCTTAATTCAGATCAGTTGCAGCAAAAAGGTGAGCTTTCCATGTCAAGCCACACCCTGATTGATTTAGTGTCACGTTATGCTCAGTGTCACACCGGCTGTCTGCTGTCACACTCATCTTTCCTCCCTCCTCTCCTCTCATCAGGGGCGCTGCACCCGTGAGAACTGTAAATACCTGCACCCCCCGCCACACCTGAAAACCCAGCTGGAGATTAACGGGCGGAACAACCTGATCCAGCAGAAGGCCACGGCAGCCATGTTGGCTCAACAGATGCAGTTCATGCTGCCTGGAACGCAGTTGCAGCCCATTGTGAGCAGCTCACACTAAAACTACATCTTTACAATTAATGCAATATGTTTTAAAATGTGGTTTATTTATTGAAATACTAACTGCACTCCGTGTACTGTGAGTGATGTTTTAGCCAGCAACTGAGTGGCAGTTATTTTGACTTTATGCTAGTGCAATTCATTTCTTCTATCTTCTATCCTCCAATAAGATAAAATAGGGAATAAAAAATTAGCCTTCTTCTGTCTATTATTTAAATATAAATATGTCTTCCTGTCAGTTTACAGTGAGAACTATGCAGTATGTTCTGCCAGATATAACTCATTTGGTTGTTTGATTTTTGTTTTATCTTGCGTACAGTAGATTATGATGCAGCAGAGGTTATATTCAGCTACAGTGAAGGTAGCTTTGTATTAGTCAACCTTTTAAAAGGAAATGTAAAACTTGCTGATTGGAAAGAGACATGCAGATCATTTTACATGTTATTCATGCACAGGTTAGTTAAATGTTTAAACTAGTAGTGGCATAGCAATGGGTAACTGCATGGTTCTCATTGACGTAACAAAACCCACAGTACTTGTTATGTTACCACCAAATCTTCTCCTCAAGCTCTGCTATAACTTGTTTTGTCGATCTCGTCTCTGCCCTCCTCTCCCTCCCTCAGACAACATTCCCAATGACGCCCTCCCTGGCAACATGCCCCAGTATGGCATTCAGTCCATATCTGAGCCACATGGGCCCAGGCATGGGCTTGATGCCTGAGCTGTTGCCCAGTACTCCCATGCTGGTCCCTGGGAGTCCCACCGGCCTGGCAGCCATGGGCAACGGCACCTCCGCACAAAAACATGTGCGCACAGACAAGCTGGAGGTATGCGGCCTGCGCGCAGTTGTTGTGTTTCTATGTTTGGCCAAAGTGTGATGAAAGGTAAATGTTGATCAGTGCTCCTGCTGGCCCTCCCAGGTTTGTCGTGAATTCCAGCGTGGTAATTGCACGCGGGGCGAGAGCGACTGCCGCTACGCTCACCCTCTGGAGGCCGGCATGGTGGACTGCAGTGAGAACTCTGTCATCGTCTGCATGGACTACATAAAAGGCCGCTGCAGCCGAGACAAGTGCAAGTACTTCCATCCGCCAGCTCACCTGCAGGCCAGGATCAAGGCTGCACAGCACCAAGCAAGTCACAACACAGCGTCCGCAGGCTTGGTGAGTCCAAAAACTGAGGACTTTTTGTTCTTTATACCAAAAAAAACCACATAAAATGCTATTCTATGATAAGCTGAACACAGAAGGTGTAAACCAATAATGACCTTCTCAAAAGGTACATTCACCATATCTTCTTAATACAGCTGTGAAACTGTAGAAGATTTTCTTGTTCTCTACTTGGATATTGTTTACTGATGCAATGAAGGATCAGGGTATCGCAGTATCCCTCAGCCAGCTTGAAATTTGATAATGTAGTCTGGGGATTATGTTTTTTCATGAATGTCTGCTACTGTGCCTCTGTCTGAGCCTGTACTCTCAGCTACAAGGGCTAAAGTTAGCATTGAGAACAGCTGTAACATAATCAGGTCAATCTGCGGTGCTGATGCTGAAAAACACGAAACGCAGTATTAGAAAAAAAGATTCAAAATAGTATGAAAGATATCAGAAGCTCATCAAGGGTTTATATACTATGGCATTTATCTAGTTTTTGTTGATTTTGCTATTCACTGAGTTATTGTTAAATTAATCAGGATAATCAGGCAGTATAACAAAAACAAATACATTTTTGAAATTGCAATTTGAAATCACGTCCTAATGTGTGTGTGACAAAAAAAATATTTTGGTTATCTTCGGCTGTAGTTTGATGTTTCAGCACTGGTGAATGAAAACTTAACAATCCCATTTCGATCTTGGCCTGACCTCTGGTCTGTCCTACATCACTTCAGCTTATCTGCGATACTGCAGTGTCCTCTTGTGGTCATAAACAGAAACATCCACTTCAACTGGATGTTGAGTCTACAGAGCCCACTGTGTATTTATTCTGAGAAAACACCAGATAACAGGTTTCTTCTCCTTTCAGGTTCTGCCTCCAGGTGCCATGCAGCAGCAACCAAAGAGGCAGATCTTAGAGAAGAGCAACGGAGCTGCCGCCGCCGTCTTCAACCCCAGCATGTTCCACTACCAGCAAGCGCTGGCTAACATGCAGCTCCAGCAGCCAGCCTTCATCTCCACTGGTGAGTCTCCACACACACTGAAACACAGCCCATACAGCTACCATACATGTAGGAGGTACACTGGAGTCATGGAGTTTCATTGTGGGCAGACGAATTCTAGGGCTTTTATGTGAGACCATTAGGTAATACTGTGGGATACAGATATACGCCTATTTTGCAGGTGTAGTTGTAACAGTTGCATGCTGTGGCTGCTCTACTGATCTACTACTACTTGTTACATATCTTAACTGCTGGCTTTTACTTCTTCTATCACGCCTTGCTTCTCTTCTGTACACTTTCTGTTGTGTTACTTGCATTTTGCTTCACTCTGGCTTGATGTGTGATGAGAGCTGTTGAAGTAACGTTACAGTAATCAGTCCAAAAAACAGACAATAAACTCATCACAGTTGAGCCATTATGTGAGACTGTCTGTGAATGGACTGGTGGGTGCATGCATTGCAGGTTCCTCTAGGTTATTTTCTTTAAAAAGCAAAGTGTTGCAGCTGGCAGCATAAAGAAAGAAAGTGAGACCGATCAAAGGAGATATCCAACACCAGTCCTACTACTTTCAACCTTATTTAAGGTCCCATGATGTGATTTTTACAGTGCTTGGGTTTTCATGTGTTTTTGAATAAACTGAATAGCTGGTTGTTACTAATTGATCAGGAGGGACTTGATTTAAAGGATTTAATTTAGATTTGAAGGACAGGTTTAGAAGAAGAAATTACAGCAGAAAAAGTTAGTTTTAAGCTGTTGGTCAGAAATGATATGCAGTATGAAATTGGCACCTCTGGCTGTCAAAGTAAACTATTTTCTATATGAAGCAATTAATCGATTGATGGAAAAATGAATCATTGGTAGCAGCCCTAGCTGAAACTGAAGATGTGCCAGTGAAAAAACTGAACATAGTGTTTATGAAAATGCATTTTGTTAACATATATTTAGCATGTAATGATACAATTGACATTACCAGGTGTCATAAAATAAGATAATCCTTTATGAGTCCCACAGCGGGGACATTTACAGTCATGTCATGTTAACTGTAAAGAAACAGGCTCTCAGACTTGGATCATTGATATGCCACATGCCTAAATTATGTTTTTATCTTAATTTCTTGCTGATTTGATATACCACTTCGAAAAGATACTAATGCTGATCAAAGCTTCAGTGTCTTGCGTGTCCTTGCGTTTCGTCACACATGTGCACTAACTGTGACGGCCTCGATGTCGGCCGTGTTGCCTGCACTAACCTGAACCCGTTGATTCGCCTCAACCTGCTTTTGCCGGCGACCCCTATTGCTTGTTGTTTCCTGCTGTCCTTCTCCTCCGCGTTCATCCATTTCTATGTGCCTATACATAACGTGACCGGCTCTGTTCTGATGCCCTCAGGAGACATTGGTAGGTTATCTGTATCATAGCTGGAGATCAGTAACTATACTGTATGTGTTAGTGGACAGGAGCCCTTATTGGATGATTGATTGATTAATCGGATTAGCTGCTGAAGACCGTAAATACATTCATCTTGTAGCTTGCATCCCATTGTCTTCTTTATTGCATCATGTCTTTGTGTTTCGTCTGTGTTCACATTGATGTCCTATTTGTTTAACGAGTCATGCTTTGTTTAAGCAAGTCATTCAATCATTTATCTGTGATAGCCTGGTATGTGTACATGTGTGCATGCATCCATAGTGGGGCTTATGAAAACCCCAGTGCCCAGAGGCTGTGGTGAGGGGACTCCCTGTTGGTTATTCCTGCTCAAACCCGGCCTGTACGAGCTCCCTTAAACCTCCCAGAAAATTAGCTACGCTGGTCTTAGTTGAGCCAAGTCTGGAGCATTGTTTCTTAGTTTTAATTGTGGCTGTGTGATGAAAATATTTACAAATCAGATACTGAAAATATCAGTCAATTTTTGTTTCATCAAAATGGGAAGATTTCCAATGCATCTTTTTTTAAACCAATTTAGTCATTTTACATTTTTATTCCAGTCTATCAGTACAATTGTAAACCTAAATAGAATCTAGAGGCAGGTTTTCTCATCTGTGATCATCTATATCTAAACACACACACACACACACACACACACACACACACACAAAGAAGAAGCCGCTGTAAGCTGATCTTAATCGCATTCACAAATCATGGCAGTCATGTGTGTGTGTGTGTGTGTGTGTGTGTGTGTGTGTGTGTGTGTGTGTGTGTGTGTGTGTGTGTGTGTGTGTGTGTGTGTGTGTGTGTGTGTGTGTCTTTGTGTTCTCCATCCACATCACATTTACCGCTGCTGCATGCTGATATTATGACAGTGATATATTATCCCTGTCAGTGAAAGTAGAAACTTAAGAGGCAGAAACAAACGTGTCCGTTCTGTTATAATTAACAATGAAATTAAGTTTCCAGGTTGTGTTTTGCTGCTCGTGGGTAAAGCAACTGCTACCATTGGAGTCCAGCTTTCTGATTTTTGTTTATTTTGGCCCAGTTAGGAACTCTGCAGCTTAAAGCTGTCCTCGTAAAAATGAAGAAGCTGAAATTGAGATATCCTTATTTTTAGTGCCGTGTTTGGGTCTAGCCCCAAAAACACAAGATCCTATATTTCCCATAATGCAACCAAGAGCATCATTTTATTTGACCCACTAACTGTTCAATGCACAGATCTTGCAAAGTTTATAAGACAAGCTTTTTCTAAAGGGGTTGCACACCCACACAGGTGTTAAGATCTCTGGTCAGGTGGAAGTAACCAAACTCTATGTACTATTAGAAATGATTACAGTGTACGTTGACCGGCCTCAATAGGACAACAAATACTGCAGAAGTGTGAGGGAGATTTCCATTAAATGCCTTTGTATTCGCCCACACAGTCCTTAGAAAATTACCAGTTAGGGAACATAAGTGTAAACACCTGTGTGGGCGTACAGGAGCTTTAAAGATATTGACACTGCATTCCAAATCACATACTTTTTACATTTAGTACATACTTCATCTGCCCTTATGAAGTACGTACTGTTGCATGCAGTATGCATTCAACTGGGACAACTGCTGCGCTCTATTTTAACTGGGAAGTTGTACGTTTTTTGATTTTGCAGTCGGAAATTTCATCTGAAACCCAGCCTGAAGTCGAACGAACCCACCCAACCCTGACCTCAAAATCCAAGATGGCTTCTCCTTTTATCACCTGTTAAAAACCTGTAGTAATATGCTGTTTATTAGTACGTCTGTCCTATTTGTGTCTCATTAAATCAGTCATACATAAAGCACTGTCCAACTTCTGTCTGTGGACATTCTACAGTGTTTGTATGAGCAAAATACAGACGTAATGTGTTGTTATTAACTGGTATTGCTAATAATAGCTAACCTGGCTGGAGCAAACCCTGTTAAGTATTTCAGGATTGTTGTACTGGAACGCGTTCAAATCGGGTGTGACGTTGTTCCGTGCTCCGACTTCTGATTTCCGAGGTAAATGGAACGCAGCAATACTACTCTGTCAAAACATTGCACTTTGAACTTTGACCCTCTTGCTCATATATCCACTGGCCAGGGGATAGTGGGTCAGAATAGCCAGAAAAGCATGCTTGCTTGCATACTGCAAAGTTTGACCAGATGCAGTAGGACATCCTAGTATTTTTGGCATACTGCATTTGACATACTATGTTTTGAGGCATACTGACTCTTTTCTGGCATACTTAATAGAAAGGGTAGTATGAGTATTGGAACTCACAGGTTCTCTATGCTGATATAACCCCTGCTGACATCATCAGGGGTTTCTTGGTAGAAAGCAGATCACACTAGTGTGAAAGATTGCAAATATTGGGGCTGTATTTGTTCATCGCAGGGCATTTATAAGTTGAATATAAAGTTAAGTGAGATGTGGAAATTTATCTTGCAAAGTCAGTCACTAAATCTGATATAATAACTAAATCACAGCTTTTATGATCATCCACTCTTTCTAAATAAAAGATAAACTACTGTAAGATTAAAGCTGTGACATTATTGAAAGGTTTTTTTCTGTCTTATGGATCATTTGCTCCCTCCATACACATGCTCTGTCCATTTGAATACAATATATCAGATACTCCAGTCTGATTAGATTGTATGATTGTGTATTGCCTTGTTTGTTAAACTACCATTTGTTAGTGGAACAGTGCATTTTTTTTTT
Source organism: Anoplopoma fimbria (assembly GCF_027596085.1). Classification (NCBI taxonomy): domain Eukaryota; kingdom Metazoa; phylum Chordata; class Actinopteri; order Perciformes; family Anoplopomatidae; genus Anoplopoma; species Anoplopoma fimbria. The sequence goes on from NC_072452.1 coordinate 15,793,449, forward strand.
GCTAATTAAAACTGTAATTTTCTTTATCTTTTATTTTGTTTGCATGTGTCTTGATATTTGTTCATCCTGGCAATATCACTTGACTTGTGCCATGACTTTTGATCCGACACATTTTGCCATGGTAACCATATCATTCCTGTCCTCCCCCTCCCCCCTCCTCCCCGCCCACATCCTCGTCCTCTGTCTTTCGTCTGACTCGCCTGAATAAAAGTTCCCATGATGCACGGTGCCGCCACCTCCACTGTTTCGTCGGCTTCGACCCCGATCACCAATGTTCCTTTCGCTGAATCCGCCGCCTCGAATCAGGTTTGCTCCTTCGTTTCAGTTCTCTTTTGTTTTTAGCCCACTAGGTCTGAGTCCTGTTCGTAGTCTCCTTTCATCAGGTTACAGAAACACCTGCCCGTAGAGTCACATTTATTATATTCACATTTCATCTGTCTTCACTTTCCAGTCTGTTGTGGTGTGAGCAAATGATAACAGTTAAAATAGGCAATTGTTTTCATCTAAATGTCGTAGTTTGGTGTCTGTCTACAATGTCTGTCTCTGTCTTCTATGTAATTTATGGACAAACAGTATTTGGTCTGGCATTGGTAGAAACCCTTTTATAATTTATAGTTCCGCTTTACAAACAGTGTTAATTTGCACTCTTTCACACAGATTTGGGCACATTTTATGGTAAAATTATCCAAATAGCAAGGGGGGTTAGCTATTGCGATATAAAAAAAGATTTATTTGCAATTGATAGGTTTACATATTTTTTTTACTTTAAGGAGTTGTTATCAACCAATCCGATTTCAGTGCAACACGGTTTTTAAGGAGTTTTCATTTCTCTTCATGGTCTAAAAGTTTATATTTGTATCTTGATTAAAGAATGAATTTAAGAGGGAGAATCTTAATCCCGAACATAATTTGGCAGAAATTAGTATGTAATGGCTGTTAGGGGCTTCATTTCCAGCAACGATAGTAATAATTATTCAAAAAACGTAAATATATACAAATATGGTCCTGTTTTGGCTCACTTGTTAAAAGTAAATACTGGCTTTACTTTATTAATTCCCCCCTCCCTCCCTCTCTGTCTTCCAGTAGACCCATCCGAGCTGCTGACTCCTGATCCAGTGGAGCTCCAGTGCGTTCCCATGGAAACCCATTACTGTCCCGTCCCCAAACTGCTGGTGGCTGCTCCGGTGACCCTAAACTCAGTAAGCCTTTCCCGAAACCCCAGTTAAAGCCCCTAAAACCATGTGCACTACCAGGGCGGTCATCTTTTCTGAATGCAGCAAAAATGTGCCTCGCCTACAGCGCACACTGACACTGAGTGTGAAACTTCTTATACGATGTTATGAACGTAAGAAAAGCTGCGATGATTCACGCAATACAAGCCTGGACGTATTACTGTTGCTTTACAGCAGCCATCCTGATGCATACTGACTTGATCAGGCTGAGCAATAGAGCTCCCTCGTTCTTACAGCCATACATGCCCACACCTTAAAAGTGCAGCAGACATGCACACACACACACACACACACACACACACACACACACACACACACACACACACACACACACACACACACACACACACACACACACACACACACACATTTAAGACTACATGCCCTTTATGGGATGGAGCCATCACATGATGCGACCCAACACTTTTGACTGATCCAAAGTCAGAACTCTGAAAACCTAATTCTGGAAATTGAGACCATTCGAGCGGAAAACGGACCCGCCGCTGGTCTACAACCAGTACGTATTGTCAAAATGAAAGAGTGTTTCATTCCATGTCATGTTTACGTTTCAAGATGGCTACAATTGTAACATTTGTGTTGTTCTCATGGCCTCATCTTGCCTGATGAAATGCCAATGAGTTGTTGTTCATTTGTTTGTGCCTTTGATTTATCTGCTCAGCTGCAGAGGAGACTTAGTTCCACAAATGATTCAAAACACTAACAGCATACATCAATATACGTCATTTTCTATTAAAGGCAATAGCTGTTGTTACATAAATGTATCAACTTATAGCTCCTATTGTAAGAAAATGTAGGAATTACAGTGATCGACATTTAAATTTTACATTGTTTCATGAATTAAATTTTAATCCCCCCGTTTCACAGTCAGTATCTGGTGCTGACAGGATAATAGCAAAAAATGAGACGTTACTTTTCATCTAATGCAACAAAATTAAAGAACTAATTGATGGAGTGATCTTTAAAAATGTGGCCCCTAATTTCTTAAATTAGGAAACAAACTATTAAAATAGTTTTATTTTGATTCAGTATCTTTAGCCGTGGCTGTGCTGGGTAATTGTCTAATGACTGAAAAGGAAGGTTTGTTTGTCCCGTTTCCTCCATGATTTGATATCAAAACGTGGTGTAAAATCTACAAAGTCAGTTTTACTACTTGCCACAAACCCAGATTTCATGTGTTTGTTCAACTTACCTGAAAACATAATACAGACAAAATTATATGTCCGAATTTTTTTTCATAATTGGCAACTTTAACACCTGATGTCAGAGCTATTGCACCAGATGGGAGCTGGATTTGTGTCCTGACGTTGTGCCTAAAGACTGTGTGTGCCAAGTGGTGGTTGGTATATACTAGGAGCTGCCCCATTTAATGCAATATATGAAAATCGTATGTGTCCCTCTCAAACTCAGAGATGTGTTTTAAAAAGGTAGTTTGTTTGAGTAATTCTTTCCCTTCATGCGGCTTTTGGATTGAATACGTGGCACAACAGTTTTATGTTTTATGGCTCTTCAGGGAGAAAGCTTAGAACTTGAAAATGTGCTGTCTGACTTTATAATGTGCCGTCTTTTCTACTGATGTGTCCTTTTTGTCGAAAGTAGTAGGACTCTGAATTTTGCATCAATAGCTCTTATGAACATAATTGAGTAATGGTAAAGTCAGGAGATGGAGGAATAGATCGTCCGTTTGATGTCTAATGGAAAAAAAAATGACAAACCAGTTGGATTTTGGATGTCAAATGACTGTAAGGCTGAAATCACCTTCATCCAAATTCAAATGTGCCTCTTTCAAGTCTCCTTATACCACCACAGTCAATACTCTGTAAGAACAGACCAGTGCTCAAAGATAAATGTGTCGTTTGGTACGTTATTATAACAGTAAATCACATCTCTACTAGTTTCTTCTCTGAGACAGCTGTGCTGTCTTATCGTTTATGTAAAGAAATAGATCAGTGAGTTTTGTGCATACTTAGGTGTGTTTAAAAAGACAAGGAATCACACATTTGGTTAGTTGTAAATGCTGCAGATATTACGGCATTTCCCACTGAACATTATTAATTTTAAATAATGTTATTGTGTCGTGAATGTATCTAATGCAAAAACTCTCCACATGCCCTTTTTAAAAGACCGGCATGTTGAAATGTAACGATTCACTATATATCTACTATTTCTGAGGTCACATACTGTAGGTACCATGCTGAAACTGTGCTAAGACATATTAAAGTATGTGTATTGTTATATAGATTTATATTTAATGTCAATGGATGGTGTGACAACTTTTAGAAAATATATTTTACTCTCGGAAAAGGTAGAGCAGAATTGTACTTTTTGAAGTACAGATGTGCACCGTACTGGTACATAACAGTACCATTTCTTGCTAATCAGCTGTTGTACCCCTCCCTTGTAGGTACCTAAAGTGCCCAAAATGTACCTATAAACAATGGTATACCATGAGGCAAAATTGAGAAAATCAGCATGCTACCCTTTTTTATAGCTTTTTCTTTTTAATTTTTCACATAATGTGGATTTGTCCGTGCTCCGTGTGCTGCCGTCCTTTTTCTGTTCACTCCCACTGGGGAGGCCGTATATAGAAGCAAAAGTGTAGACAGACCATCCAGTACGAGTTTGCTAGTGCTGCAAAAGGATGTAATCCCTCTCTGGCTTCCCACACATTAACACTGACGATTGTGTTCAGTGGGGTCAAGTCAGATGGACCATGAGTTTGTGTGGGTGAATGCCCTTTAACACCAGGGAGCCCCGATCACTACTGTACCTTTAGTACCCTTAAAGGATCAGTGAGCTTATTCACTTTCTTTCCAAGTTAGATGAGAAGTTCAATACTGCTCTGATGTTTGTGTGTAAAATATGAAGCTAGAACCTGCAGCCACTTAGCTTAGTTAATTGGTGAGCTGTAGAAGTGTCACCATGCATATTTTTTATAGCTTTGAACTATAGCTCAACTGGTACTTTTTCAGCGCGATACTAATACTCATTTAGGAGTTTAAAAAATGTATAACATATATCAACATATTATAACTTTATAACATAAAAAAACAAGACAAACATTTTGACCCTATTTTTAAATGACCTTAGACCTTATTTGGCATGTGTGTACTGCAATTGTTTTTTACTCATCATCTGAATTATACACAAATACAATATTTCTATAATAAGCTAATATTGGCTGATTTATTGGTCTCGCTCTACTTTTGACAGATCTAGGCTAGCTTTCCCCTTGATTCTATTCTTTATGCTAAGTTAGCTAACTGTGTCCTGGTTCAAGTTTCATTTATACCGCAGAGACGTGAGATTGACATAAATCTTCCCATCTAACCTTCTAAAAGAAAGTGAATAAGCGTTTCCCCAAATCCTTTACTTTTTCATCTACGTGGTGGTTCAAACGTTACTTGGCCAGTTTTATGCCTGTTAGCTTACTTCTGTAAAGAAACGTACTTCTCCTTTTAAGTTGTCTCCTTGTTTTTGAGAATGTTGAGCAGCTGCTTTTTCTCAAGTCTTGTCCAGACAATTTAGTTTGTCTTAATCTTACAGCTTTTAAAAACTAACTTAGTTCAGCCAAGAGAATCCCCCCTTCCTCTAGCCTTCGTCTCCTCCCTCCTTCACATCATTATGCCTTCACTAAATGCTGTCAGGCAGAAAAAAAATAGAATACTTGATTAATAAATTGTGCCTCTTGAGGGCATTTGAACTTTTAATTACATTTAAATGTATGTATTAATGTAAAAGAGTGTGTGGCACAAGAAAAAAATGTTTTAACCTCTTTCCCTTTCTCATTCTCTTGTACTTGATTTCCTTTAGGCCTCGCTGTATTTTCTCATACAGTCATGAATCATAACTCTGGAATATGCTAAATGCTCTGATCGTTGTGGCCAGTGACCAGATCCTTTAGCATGTGGACAGTTAAGTCCCGAGCATACCTCTTTTTGCCGGGGCACAAACAAAGGGCCTTATTTCTTGATCACTGTATAAAGATGTGATAGCTGTGTATGAAAGTGACATGTAATAATGGTAAGTTAAGCTTTTTTTAACTGACATAAAAAACAGCATGGAAATAATAACAAAAAAAACCTAATTTATACATAGTTAATAGTTTGTGTAGACCAACAAGAAAAAGAATATAATATGAAAATCATTTGTATACAATGACGGAGTCATTGTTACTGGTAATGGTTGTTGCTGTGGCAACAAAATGACAACATGGCTACCTTTCTATTACCCTAATTGTGATTTTTTTTTCTTTTCACAATAATTAAAATAACATACATCACTAACTTAATCAAAAAGGGAATGTCTAATTAGTTTGTCTTGTTATTGCGACGTGATTAAATAAGTCCTTGTAATATCCAAAGGTCCTTAGGGGAGATCAGGTGTTTATTTTTGTTTTGTTTATTTGAACTTAAATGTTGTTTTTTTCTGTTCTTGTACATGGAGTTTTTGAGAAATAATAATGGACTTTGGCTTTTAAAGCGAACACCTATCTGTCAGGAAGGTAAAGAGACTTGTGGACTAATAGAAAGACCTTCTTTTTCTGTAAAATCAAACGAGTCAGCGATCCTCACTGGTTACCTCCTGCAGACTGGACGGCCCTCACTCAGTTTTCTCCGTATGGAGGCTGAGCTTTCATCATAGAGTTCTGTTTCAGTTTTGGTCAAGACGGTGGTTCAGAAGTCTCTTTCTGCCCAGCTGTGCTGGGTGATGTCGATCCTTGCTGAGGTGTATATGAATGTGTGATGTTCACCTTGTTTGCACTTATGTACATAACTATGTCAAAATATTCTAAATTTATTTTGAATAAATATAGATAAAAGAGTTGATTAAAAATCAAATCAATGTATTGTTAATGATACAAGTATGTCATATATCATTTTATTACAGTATAAAAAGATTGCTCTGAAGGATCTGTCCTTTTGTTTGTTTGTTTGTTTGTTTGCTAGAGCCCTGTTCTTTGCCAAGCATGACAATGCCTAGCTGTAAACCACAAATGATTTGCTTTGAAAAAGCTTTTTTTTTCTGTTCATTTACTGTATTATCTGACCCTGACATCAAAAAAGAGAGGTTGATCAGATGAAATAGTCAGTTTGGCTCTATATATATATATATATATATATATATATATATATATATATATGATAAACCAGTACTAACCTTGTCCTTAAAGACTGATGATTGCAGGTGCATTCCTCTCTCCAGAAATGCACCGAAATAAAGAGTGTCTCCACATGCAGGCTGAATAGAACAGCCAGTTAGAAAAGTGGAGCAGATAATAAAATCTGACTACAGAGGGACATGTATGTGAGATGTGTTCACAGGGTTTTTAATCACTTTACTTTTGTCATTTTGTAAAAATGGGTTTATTCTTTGCTCCCTTGATGTTATTATCCAAAACAACAATAAATATTAATTCTCCTCAGGATATAAGTCAAAATTGCTAAAAACAAACAAAACTAAAAGATGGGGTTTGCCATGTTATTCTTGCAGCAGCAGCAGCAACATCATTAAGCAATTCTATTCCTGCAGATTTTAACATGTGAAGCCCTTCATTTGCTATTAAAGCCAGAGTTTTTGTTGCCATGGCACCTAGTCCTAGTGGTGGATTGACTGAGTCATCCTGGTGAGTCGGTTCACAGCCCTCTGACTCCACATGTGGAGTGGAATTATCATACTGTGGGTTTTCAGTTACAAACAAGCGAATAAGGCTGTGATTTTGTTTTGAAATTGATTTATTGTCACCATTATTTTAAAACAATTAAGTTGTAATTGTGCCTTTATCATGCGAGATGTAGTTGTTCTTTTACGTTCTGCATTCGTATTGACTTTAAACAGCACGTGTATTGTGTGTAAAACGTATCCCTTTATTTAAATCCTTTGTTGGGAGGGTGAGTGATTATTAAATTGGGTATAATTGCAGACTGAATGGCAACCCATGGAAGATACAGAGGGCCAAAGACTGTTCAGGACTAAGCCATATGAAATACTCTCTCTTGACACTCTAGGACAGACTTGAAAGTGACTGCTGTTTCGTCATCTATTGTTTCACTCTGTTTTCTGCTTGTGGTGCTTGTATGTGCTGCTGTGCTACATGCCAATTTATTTTGCAGTGTATAGCTATTAAGAGTAAGTTACTGTGCCTATGATGAGTTCTGCTATTTCTGTTTGACCTTTAATAAAACACATAATTGTGATCCTCTTGTGGTGTGTTTTGTTTATTATCTTTTTATGTCACCTTTAAAGAGACATTTTCCACGTATCTCCTGAAGTGTGAGCTTTTTCCTTTGTATGACTTGATGATATTTTTATGACTTAACGTTTGTTACAGTTAAAGTCATGGATGTCTTGGGATCATAGACTTACAGTATACTAAAATATTGTATAAGGAACTGCAATTCCAAAGCGTTAATGCAAGTGTCTAGATGATTACTTGTGAAAATGATAAAGGTCAATACCTTCACCTTCTAGGAATTTCCAGTCAACAATGTTTAGTAGTAATTATGGCGTTTGCAAGTTTACATATCAGAACAAATCAATCAACTTGTTTTTGACCAAATCCTTCTGGAGCCACATTTTAAAGCATCATGTGCTGAAAAGAAAACCAAAAGGAAAAAAACTTGAATCATATCAACCTTAAAATGTACATATTATACATTTTGTAGATTAATAACAGGTTTTAAATCTGTGTTTCACAAGTTTCAATACTGTTGCATCTTAAACCACACCCAACTGTGGTGTCACGATGTACTGACACACTCACTTCTACATCGCTGTAGCTATGTGAGAGAAGATGATACTCTGGAGGACAGCAAAAATAAAACGATGATTTCCAGCCTGTGTTAAGAGTATAGATTAAATAACTACTTGTGACACATCTGAACATTTTAGCTTTTATAAATGAGGTATAGGTTGAATCAAAATGATTGTTTAGCAATACAAATACATTTGCCATTTATCATTCAGTAATATAGAGAGAGGAGAGAGAGTGGGAGGATTGGTAGCCTATGGCACATAACAACGAACTAGGGAAATTGCAGTTCCATGGTCTGCGTCTTAACCACTCTAAGACAACTTGTTGTATTTTATTGCATGACCTTAAATCAGTCAAAACATCTGACTTGTAAAATGTTATACAGTACCAGTCAAAAGTTTGGACACACCTTCTCATTCAATGGTTTTTCTTTATTTTTATTTTTATTTTTTTCTACATTGTAGAGTAATATTGAAGACATCCAAACTATGAAGGAACACATACAGTACCAGTCAAAAGTGTGGACACACCTTCTCATTCTCTTTGAAGAATCTGAAATATAAAACATATTCTGGTTTGTTGAGCATTTGTTTGTTTACCACATAATTCCATATGTGTTCCTTCATAGGAATCAAAAATAAAAATAAAGAAAAACCATTGAATGAGAAGGTGTGTCCAAACGTTCGACTGGTACCGTATGGAATTATGTGGTAAACAAACAAATGCTCAACAAACCAGAATATGTTTTATATTTTAGATTCTTCAAAGTAGTTGAATGAGAAGGTGTGTCCAAACTTTTGACTGGTACTGTAATTACAAATGGAATTATCTTTTCCATGGGATTATACTAAACTTGGTGATAGGAGTCATGTTTTGCTGCACCTGTAAAACTCATTCAAGTATGTATTCCTACTCCCAGTAGACCACATGACACTAATACACTGTGCAATACAATAGTTATAATAGTTTCTGTCTGTATATATAATATTTCAGTTTTTTTACTGCTCATTTGCTTATTTATAATACTTTTTTTTTTTACTATGTCTCTTGTTTGCACTATCCTCTATGCTGCTGTAATCCTGTAAATTTACAGGACTAATAAAGGATTATCTTATTTTATCTTATCTTAACCACAACTTTTTGTATTTTATTGCATGACCTTAAATCAAAACATCTGACTTGTAAAATGTTATATTTACAAATGGAATGATCTTTTCCATGGGATTATACTAAACTTGGTGATAGGAGTCATGCTTTGCTGCACCTGTAAAGCTCATTCGTGTATTTAGAGAGGATGCTCTTATTCTGACAACAGTCACACCGGACGCCCGGTTGTCGTTAGCGGAAACCAGACTTTTAGCTTCAGGAAACCAGTTGGTGGAAGAAAAAAAAAAGAAACGCTTTGCTTTCTGATATCAAATCTCCTCTGCACGGAGACGAACGTACGGAGGAGCAGCCGCACACTGCAGCCGATGGACCCTCACACAACAAGGCTCAACCCGCGGTGTGTCCGGCGATAGGAGGCTCCGGGCCGGAACCAGAACAAGGCCCGGACGGACCGACGCGACCAGCGCTGCGTTTTGCGACACCGGCGGACTGGTGTGTGTGTGTGAGTGTATATGTGTGAGTGTATATGTGTGTGTGCAGGGATTGGCATGTCGTGCACAGGGGACGTGTAGTGTGTGTGTCCCCGGTTCTTGCTGTCTGCAGCTAGACAGCAAGTCTGTCCATGAGTCCCGGGTGACGGAGGCTGGTCGGATCCGATGTGAAGTCTGGAGGCTCGAGCATGGCACCGCGTGAAGCGAGCTAGATAACCCCGCCAGTTCACCTCAACTTTGAATCGGCGCCACACCTGTGTGCATGTGAAAGCAGAGGAGCTGTTGTTGAGTATTGCCCCCACATCGGCTCTCTGAAGGGCCTCGTAGATGTGTCCGCAGCGAGGGTAGCAGTGAAGCTAAGTTTAGCCGCTACGTTAGCCTCCAGCGGCCCCATGAAGGAGTACAAGGTGGTCGTGCTGGGCAGCGGCGGGGTCGGTAAGTCCGCTCTGACCGTCCAGTTTGTCACCGGCACCTTCATCGAGAAATACGACCCGACCATCGAGGACTTCTACCGGAAGGAGATCGAGGTGGACTCGTCCCCCTCCGTGCTGGAGATCCTGGACACGGCGGGGACGGAGCAGTTCGCCTCCATGAGGGACCTGTACATCAAGAACGGACAGGGCTTCATCCTGGTGTACAGCCTGGTCAACCAGCAGTCATTCCAGGTACCTGATGTCACCACACACACCTTAAACAGCACACCTTAAAACCGCTCACTGCTAGGTAGATAACATGTAAACAGGGTGTGACTATCTAATTGCTGAGCCCTGCAGCACTCAAATGTTACTTTATTACTCTATGACAATCATTTGATGTGAAATTCAATACATTATATTTACATTACAGTCATTTAGCAGATGCTTTTATCCAAAGCGACTTACAATAAGTGTATTCAACATAGGTATTCAAGAGAACTACTAGTCACCAGAAGTCATAAGTGCATCTCCTTTATTAAACAAGCATCTAAGAGCATAAACCAGAGCAAAAGTATAGTGCAATACAATCTTCACATGTAGTAATATTATGATTCTCTAACGGTGATGTGACAACATTATTGGCTTCTCTGAGGTATCTGGTGAATTTCCAAACAAAGTTTTGAGGGATGTTTTATAGACATTACAATCTTGGAGACTTTCTGTCAAACTACCAAGAAACGTGAAAGTATGTTACATTATTTAACTGGCTCACAGCCTGAGCTACCAAGCGTGCAAAACTGGTTCCTAGTTAGAATGTGTGCAGGAAAAGCAGAACACCTCTTTGGCCTCGTAGTTACCACAACTTACTGGGTTTAACAGATAACTCAAAATAGTGAATTGCCACAACAACAATCACTTGTAAAATAAACAAGACCATTTACCGGTTTAAAAGAGACATAATTACTTGTGTTATGACGAAGTAATACAAGGGAACATTTTATGATAAAGGCCTAAAGTGTGTCCTAGTTTCCATGCTACTTACTAATTTTATACATATACTATTTATATACTATACTGCTCTTCTACTTCTTATTGTATATTGTTTTTGCAGAATATTAAACTTATATCTTCTCTACTAACAGTAAATTATATAATACCAAAAATCAGACGACAACTATGGAAAGCCGTTTGCAATTAAACTGTTGAATAAAATCCTACTTTAATTGTTCAGCGCCACACTCGATTATTTACATTTTCTGTGAATATGTCTGTATTTGGTTTTTGCATTGTGTTGTTTTTACATCAACATTTCACACTCTCTTAGTTAACTCACTATTTCTCTCACTGCTACAAATAACCTGCGGTTTTTATGAGAAACCACTCATATCCTCTCCCTTTTCATCTATCAGGACATCAGACCAATGCGAGACCAAATAGTGCGAGTGAAGCGGTTTGAGAAGGTGCCGTTGATCCTGGTCGGGAACAAAGTCGACTTGGAATCTGAGCGTGAGGTTGCCGGGGCAGACGGACGAGCTCTGGCTCAAGAGTGGGGCTGCCCTTTTATTGAAACTTCAGCCAAGAGCAAGACTATGGTGGACGAGCTGTTCGCAGAGATCGTCCGGCAGATGAATTATTCCACACTGCCGGAGAAGCAGGAACAGTGCTGCACAGCCTGTGTGGTGCAGTGAGAAAGAGGTACAAGCACGGCCATTCTCATCCTCCTTTGCATGCTTGCATTCATATACGGGCTGCCCCAAAGAGCTCATGAGCACAGTACAGTTGGCAGCTCTCTCATTTTCTAAATGTGCTAAAATGTCCTTGCAATGTAAAATGGTTCACAAGCTGATGAGAAATGCGACGAATGGATGACTGTGAGGCGTTTCAGTGCAGTGTGAGGGAGAGGAGAGGTCCAGTTGGAAGTGAGAAAGACGAGTGGGCGGTGCAGATCCGCAAAAAACGTTGGTTTAAGCTTGTTATCATAAGATCGCAGAAAGTATGTGGCACGAAGAACACAACTGTATGAGCAGCTCAGGGGCCGTAGAGACTAATGAAACAGAGACGGAAAAAGAGGAAAATGTGACATCCTGAAAAAGAAATAATGTTCCAAAACAGGAAGTTCACTTTAGATTCTGAGAGGTGTTGCCAGTGTTAAGCACACAGCTGCAAACTGAATATGCCAGATATAGCCATTACGTAATCGTTGTATTAATAAACAGTTTGCTTTTCTCTCTCTTTTCTTTAATATAGATGCTTATTTGTCTGGATCACCACAAGGATTTTGATGAACCATGAACCTGGGGACAAACTGACAAAAACTTACCGCAGCTGGTAGAGTTTCTGCTCAGTGTGGTTTCTGACCGTCTTATCACAGAGCATCTGACAGGAAAGACGTCTGTCCTATTTTTGATATCATAACAGTTAGAAGACGTTTCTGCTGCAACCTTAACGGCCTTTTCGATGATCCAGGACGGAGTCGGACTGACGGACTTGTAATGAGCAAGAACGGCCATCTGTGAATTTCAGTCTTTTTTTTTTTCTCCTTTTAGTCGGAAGTATCCCTGATATAATAAGCAGGAGTGTTTGTGAGGTTGCAGCTTCTTTTTAAAGCTGCTCTAATCACTATTATATACTTTATTATTACTTGTATTGTGTCTGAAGTTTGGAATTTGACAAAGTATTTCATAACATTGAAACATTTTGACTTTTAAGCATGCATACTTCGACCAGTTTTCTGCCAAGGTATGCTGCTGGCTCTATTTTGCGAATCTTGTCTGAAATAGTTCTTCTAACTGACACAAACTACAGCAGCGTGTACAATGAGTTTTTTTAGCTTTAGGAAACTTAGACAGGATGTACGACTCTGTGGATTAAACCTGTAACATCAAGAATTTACTTTTTTATTATATCAGTAGCCTGAAGCAGCTAAACTCATCTGAAAACATGCATGCTCAAAATTGAAAATGTTCTACTAAATCAACTTGGAGTGATAAGGAAGAGCCATTTTACTGTTTTTAGCCTGAATTCTATCAAAGTCTTTACGAGGCATGAATCACGTGGACGCAGGTCTTCCATTTTCAGTTTTTCTCGAGGAGTCTGTGGGAGAATGATTTTGGAAACGACCAAAGGAAGCTCACAGTGCATATTTGTGTTTGACTTCATGACGTGTGTTGCTTTAAATTCAGGAGACGCTGATTTCTTGTCATCAAATAACTCTCGCAGCAATGTGGTTTGATAAAAGTTCTGGCACAGTTAATCCGATTTAACTTTGTATTTTTCTTTTTCTTATAGTAACATATTTATTAAAAACTAACGACATGGGTAGCCAGTTTTAAACTTTTAAACTACTAGTTTTCGCTTTTTGTGACTTTTCAGGATATATGGTACATTGTTTTGTTTTTGAAGCTGAGGATTTAACAGAGCCTTAAATAATTTCTGTTGCACCCTGGTCTCATGTTTCTTTATTTTCTTCTCAAAGATATAAAACTCTGTCGTCATTTGGTAATAAACATGCCGGCCTTTCTGCTTTTGTCATTGGTCACAGTTACAGTAATAGCTTTGATTGATAAATGACTTATTATAAAATATTGGACTTGGGTGGCCAGAAATACGACTACGTATAATAACTTGAATACATAAGTAGTTAAAGAATAGGGTCATGTTTTTAAACTATGTCTTACAACAACACTTGCATGTCCTTTTTTGCAGATCACCCAACTAATGTTTAGTGCAGGAGAAGCGCACCTGTTTCCTCCTATAAACTAAATAGTCACATGCCAATATGTAAATTTAAGCCGTCATTGACTGCTGTGATTGTTCCTCCTCTCCACACGGGGCAAATACAAACCCTCTCATGATGCCATTCCAGTGTTGATAGACCAGGACAAAATCCATGTTCATTTAATAACATTTCCTAGTCATTACAACATTTATATTATGCAGTTCCGCCCACATTTTTTGTTTGAACGATCAAAAAATGTATTGTTGTTTTGGTTACTTGTACAATATGAAATATAATTGATTTAATTTACAGTATTTCTATATAGAGTAGTTAGACCCCACATAATGTGATGTTTCTGTCATATCTGACGAAGAGAAAACTAAGTTAAAACTTTTTTCTGAAGCTGCATCGTCTAAATATACCAGCTCTCAGAAACAGGCTACACTTTCCACTTCCTCGTTGCTGTGAGTGTGTGTGTGTGTGTGTGTGTTTTTTCATGCATCAGGCTGGCAGAGTGCAGTGTAGTTGGTGTACGCTTTGCACAATTAGTTTTTTGTATTTGTCACACCGTTGCTGCAGTTTCCACGCCCCACAGAGCGCAGTTCTGGCTCTTGTTCATCTCTCTCTGCGGTTGTCAGGTGGAGCTGCTGTGTGCTCGCTGAGCTTGTGCATCCTTCAACCGAGCTGGCAGCAGCCGCTGTGTGACGTCTCTGAATCAGCAGGGTCACCACAGCTCCTCCAAGCTCCTTAAGAAGGGAGAGAAAAAAACTTATTTTGACTGCCTGGTCCTGGTTTCTGCTGGTGTTATCTCTGCCCACACCACAAGAGAGTTGTACGAAGAGACATCTATCAAAACAAAAGCACCGCAGTGCCTCTGGGCTGTCAGCTGAGAACTGAGTAAACAAGTGTTTGTGTCTCTGTGAAGGCGAGCAGATGAGAATGGAGCCTGCTGGTTCCTTCACACTGTCCATGTTCAGGTTAAGTATGGACGACCACTAGTGTAATGGTGGTGGAAATGGTTGTTAGTTAAATTGATATCTAATTGGATAAAAAAAACATTAGTTTCATAGTCTTTAATGCTTTTTTACCATGAGACTTGTCCTCCATGAGCACACATGTTCTAGTGATTTTTGGTAGTAAAGTGTGTGTGTGACACACAGGTTCCTTTACTTAAGTAATAATAGCAATACCACAATGTAAAAATACTCCATTACAAACAAAAAAGGCCATGCATTTAATATTTTACTTGACAGTAATATCAGTTTTAGTAACATAAGTATTAGCTGAATATTTACTTGAAGTATCAAAAGTAAGTGTTGGTTATGCAGCAGAGTGGCATCTGTCAGTGTTATACAACTACCTATTTTATTGTTGGAAATAGTATTGGTTATGAATGATTGATTTTTATTATTTATTTTATATTGTTAGTGATAATGTGTGAGCAGAATTGTATGTTCAAACTGATGGAGGTGGAGCTTATTATACTTGTTGGGCAGGTTAACAGTTGTAGGTTTTCTTTATTACCGCTTTTTCTGAAAAGTAGCTGGAAAATACAGCTCAGTCCAGATTGCTATTGTCCTACAAGAGGACAATATTGTCCTACAAAAGGACAACATTGTTCTACAAGAAGAAAATAGCAGCATAAAAGCACAAATGAACTCAATAAGACAATAAAAGCATAACTGTGTAAAAAGTGCATGAGATTAAAGCAAACGAAAACTGCAACAATAACAGAAATATAAATTGTTAAGGGGCCATTTTTTAATAAATAGTGTTAATCGCACATGGGATAATTATAACTTGAAGCTCTTTTGTTGTAACGCCAAGACATCTTAAAAAAAAAAACATCTATTTATACTCTAGTGACCTGAAAATCATTTGACCCGCAGGTTCATGTGAGGCAGCTCATCACTGAGGGCCATATGAGGTGAAAATAGCAGCAGCAATGATAATGTGCCCTTGAGCCCAGCTGTCAGTGTCAAGTACAAACTTTAATGACCCGATTCCTTTGTTGAGCTCCGTCAACAGGTTTGCTGGTGTACACCTGCATGTGTTCCAGTAACAGGAAGTCTTATCGTCACACACTGCTCTATTTTGCAAGTGTGTTTGCAGACAGAGCACTTACTCACTGCCACTTAGAGGTGATATATTAGACGTCTGGAGGGGCAAACTAGTCCAGGAAGTGGATCTGTGAACGATAGGATGGTGGTGGACTGAATCCTGGATCTGTGCAGATCACTACAGACACCAGAAATGTTGTTTTTTTTCCACGTTTGTCATCTCAAGCACATTCTTTTCCAGCAGCTTTGTCTTTAGTTGAATCTTCCCGTGTCCAAACAGAGTTCCATCACAGCAAGAGCCTCTGTGTTATCAGATGAATACTTCTCCTTGAAGTGTTCATAATGTGGATACACTTATCTTATGTAAATGGTATTTGTCCTCTGTCTCTTTAACTTACCCATCAACTGCAGTAAATACCAGTTCACACTGCAGACAAACTAGTTCTCCTTTTCTTCCACTCTGCAGCCTCATCGCTGTGTGTATGAAGCGATTACAGCTCCAGGCCTCGAGGCGGCAGCACCACGTGTTTTGTTTCGCGATCAAGGTCGGTGACGTCACAGTGCTGAAGCGGAAGTAGCTGTTAGTTCTGAGGATGAGCTGTGAGAGGAGACTGCAAAGTGCTTTTAAAAATACTCACAAATCCTGAAAACAGTTTTTAGCCGAGAAGTCATGAAGACAGTGTTTGTAACTGTTGGCACCACGAGCTTCGATGACCTCATTGAAGGCATCACGTGTCCAGAGACCGTCCAGGTGAGTAAAGTCGGATGTTATGAGTCAGCTGCTGTACTGCTGCAACGTATTGATACCCAGTGGTGGAAGAAGTATTCAGAAGTACAGGTACCACAGTGACCCTTCAGAAATACTCCTCTACAGGGGAAGGTCCTGCATCTAAAATATTACTTTAGCAAAAGTACAGAATATTTGTTTTAAAATAGACCACTAATTATGCAGAATGGCCCCTGTCACTGGTTTATTATTATATCATTTTCATGATCACCAGTTTTTTTATGTGGTATCATAGCTTGTTGATGTGGAGCTAAGTTTAATTACTTCATACGTCATAAACTGTTGGGCATTTTAATCTATAATGATGCATCATATTTTTAAAATGTTAATTTAATTTGTATGTAAAATCTTAATCTGAAAAGAAATAACAGTAAAATGCACAATATTTTCCTTCTGAAATGAATGTACAAGCACTTAAGTACAGTAATTGAGTAAATGTACTTGGATACATTTCACCATTGTAGTATATTACTATCTGGATTTTGAGTAAAGTATTAAGGGCATTCATTCCAGAAAAACAATCAAATTAAAATGGTCTTTTTCACAGCCAATCTTTTGCATACAATAGGTTTTAAAACAAGAGTGATTTATAACAATGGCTCGGTCCTGGAACAGCAATACTTGAATCTGGTGTGGCCAATTATTATTAACCATAACAGCTACAAAATAAGAAACATTAAACCAAAATTGTGATGCTTTCAGGTGTCAGGTTTTGAAGCTGGTTCCAAGGAATTAAATGTAGAGAACCGACTCAGACCTTCTGTTTCTGATGGTTAGTGGGGAACCTTAGAGCATTTAAAGACTTCACAGTGGTTTTAAAATGTGAAATCCATGATCCAGGTTTTTGGTCTTTGTAACCTGCAGCAGTGTGAATTTGTGAACTTTTGACGAGTTTTATAATAAGTTCCTCTTTTCTCCCTGCAGGTTTTAAAGGCTCGTGGATATGAGCGTTTGGTTCTTCAGGTGGGAAGAGGATCTATTCTTCCAGCTGCTGACAGCTGTCCACACGTCATACTGGAGGCTTATCGGTTCAAAGACTCTATAGCAGAAGACATCAAGCAGGCGGACCTCGTCATCAGCCATGCAGGTGAGAAAAATATATATTTTTTAAACGACCTCCTGCCACCTTGACATTTCTTCTGTTGTAAATAGTGGATATATATTGATTTATCATGCCTCTTATTCCATAACAATACACTCATGCTGCTCCATAAGCAAAACTACTGTCTGCTATGTTTAGGATTCTTAAAAAACCACAATGCACAAAATAACTGTTAAAAGGGACAGCCAGAACAGGTAGTTTCCATGTTCATTTCCTGCCTAGGAGACAATAATGACTCTGTAGAATTCAAAGAATAAGCAAATACAGGCATGTCAGCAATGTGCAAACATTAAACAGAAAACATGATGATTAATAAGGCCGAGCCTCAGCGACAGACATACAACATGAGGGCATCAGAGGGCATCCGGCTAACTACGAGCTAAAACCTTTTTAGCAGCAAAGGGCGTGGACGACCGTATTTGTTTGTTAATGAAGCAGAACCTTACCTCATGCCTGTATGCACTAAAGCGGCATATAGTTTTGCAATTTGACACAGTTTACCACAAATTATAAGCACTTTACAGTGTTGCTTGTAATAGAAACTTGTTTGTGTCAAGTAATTTGTCTTCTAGGATTCCAACAAAATAAAGCAAAAACACTTGATATGAACTGTATTATGAGCAAAACTACCTACAAATAAAATAAATTATTATAATACTGACAATACATTTTTTCGACTGCATCATGCCATGGTGTTGTTCACCTCCAAATATACATATCAGGACACCTTATCGTGTATTTTTGGTATTATTGGTTATCTTGAATGTCCGAGTTTCCCACCTTTTATTAATGCAACTGACAATAAGTTCACTCTATGACTGTATGAAAATCAAAGTTTTATATCATAGTAAAATGATGAGTAACTAAAAACACAGACTGACTTCAGTTCCACTCATCAATAAGGATGTTTGATGGTGTCTTCGTGCTCAGGAGCAGGAAGCTGTTTGGAGACGCTCGGAGCAGGAAAACCTCTGCTGGTCGTCGTCAATGACAAGCTGATGAACAACCACCAGCTGGAGATGGCCCGACAGCTGCACATGGACTCCCACCTGTTGTACTGCACATGCAGGTTTGTGATTTTCACATGTGCAGTTTGTACGTGTGAGGTTGTTTAGCAAAACAAAAGTAACAATCTTTATTGTTTGTGCAATATACATATTCTGTGCAATCCACTGTGCAATATTAACAACCCTTCAGTCCGTTTATATCATATTTTAGTTGTTGTTTTTAAATTGTTTCTACTTATTTATTTTACTTTTACTGTGTGATTACTTATTTATGATACTTGTTTTGATCTTGATTTTCTACTTGTCTCTTATTTTTTATTTTGTCTGTTTGCACTATCCACTCTGCTGCTGTAATCCTGCAAATGTCCCCGCTGTGGGACTAATAAAGGATTATCTTATTTTATCTTATCTTATTTTTTTATCTTTCAGCACTCTGACAGAAACACTGAGGACGATGGATCTCTCTGTTCTCCAGCCTTTCTTGCCCGGACAGCCCAAGCATTTCGCGAATTTCCTCGACAAAGCCCTCGGTGTTCAGTGAAGCTTTAATCTGACTGCTTGTTTTCTGTAAAACTGAAGTTCGATGATCTTGTTTTAGTAGATCGTGATTTGTGGTTCTTCATTGTGATTGCACAGCACATCTGACACTATTTTTGTATGCAATAATAATAATATATGTCTTATTTAAAATCCAAAATTTTGTGTCCTCTGATTTATTTGTATATTTATTCTAGATTTTGTTGTTTTAAAGGTTTTTTTACAAGTCAAAGAAAAACAAAACTACCAGGGGTTTGAGTGAAATAATACTCAGCAGTCCAGAGAGTTGAAGGCATCGCTGCACTTTGAGATGTAACAAAGAGAGACGTGTTCATCCTGATCAGAGCGCAACAGTAAGTGACTTTGCTGTTTGGACATTTTTGAGTTGTCTGACTTCTTTAATGTCATTCAATCAACGCATTTTGTCTGTGCTGAAATCTTGACCTCAACTGTCAAGTCAATCTTATTTGATCATTTGTAAATCTAGAGAGACAGCACGGAAAAGTTTAGTATTTGTGACATGAAGGGAAGGTTGCATCTATCACTGTGAATAGCTCTTTAATAATTTATGTTGTCAGGATGGTTTTTATGATTATGTATTCATCACTCCATTAGTAGAATTTCCAGACAGTTTCTAAAACTTCTTATTAGCATTTTTCTTTTTTTGTGTTTTAATTTATTTATTTGTATTTCTTTGTTTGTGTGTGGCATGTATGATTTATTTACAGTCTACTGTGTATTTGTTCATGTGTCTGGAGATGTCTCGTCAGTGACAGCTCTCTTCTCACGAGGACAGGCGTCTCGACTCAGACCAAACTCTGCCTGTGGGTCTGTGCTTTGCTCCAACTATTTTATTTGTAGGTCAAGGGTTTTATCAGAGCTTATGCTTGAAGAAATCTAAATCAGACGAAATTGTGAATTATATAGTGTATATTTCCCCACTATATTTAACATAAATTCATATCACTCTCTATTTTGCACTTATTTAAAAGGCAGACAAAAGGACAAAGAAATGTGCTGCATCACAGAGAGGAGGGTTGTACCAATTCTTGTCTGAAGGGTGAGATAATGTTTTTAACCACGACCTTGAGGGTAAAGTATCTTTAGTCCTCCCAGCACGTACTCTCCAGCTTCTTCCAGTCCAAACTGGCAAGAACACATGCAGACATTTGGTGGCTTTTTTGGTGTTTGTTTTGTTTTTAACTCGAAGCCATTTTGAAGAGAGTTTATGATGCGTTACCAGGTCATGTTAATGTTTTAAGTAAAGTCCCTCTTTATATGCCATGACTATCTTTTTCTATAAAGTATACTCTCATTCTGCTTTAAAGCAGGAGCTTCAACTGCTTCAGTAATCATTTTATGAGAGGCTGTTAAACGTCATCTAACCTGCAGGAAAGAGGTTCATATATGTACATAAACAGCCTGGGAACTGAACATTTAAAATTATTTTAAATATTTGCAGAAGACACATTGTACAATTTAGGAAACATGTTGAGGAATTGCTGCTGATTCATCATTCCTAAAGTTTCTTCAGAAGTTTCGTTACAGGAAATGATGGGTGAGAGGCCGCACGTAGCTTAGTTTGTCCACTCAGCCTCTGAGCAGTGTTTGGAGTAATTTTGTCAACTTTCTGCTACTGAGGCAGAATGATTTTGCAGCAACTTTACAGACCAGATTTGTTTACCTGATAAAAACCTGTTAATGTGGCTGGTAGAGCAGGTTAACAGCCCAGGTGCACCAGCATTTAATTATGATACTGTATGGTGTAATAAAAATGGTGTATTTCCCAAATTCCCTGGGATGTAGATGGCATGTCAGACAGATTGATAAAAACAATAATCTCTTATATCACTGTTGCACAAGAGGAATAAATCAGAACGGTAGCAGACTTCCTTCTTAGGAAAGTCCCTTCTGTTTGTTTCAAGGAGAAATTCAGAGCAGGTAGGTGATGCATAACAGCTTTCTGATTCTGGTTAAACCAGCCAGCTGGTCTACCACATCGTCTTAAATAAGGAAATGGTTATTTTTAACAAACAACAGAGAAAAAAAGAACAAGGTTTCAAACTGCATTAAAACATTAAAAGGCACTAAAGACTACCTTACTGAAACGCCATTATGCTTCGATGCTGATTCTGAAATGTTAGCATTATAATTTGTTTAAAACCCTTGTTAGACTCAAACAACTGCATTGTTTCCAGCCAAATTATTTGAAACTAACATTTTGTAATTTGGTTTATCTCTTGACAGTTTCATTCAAAGCAAGATTCCCTGTTTTTGGACTGCCTGTTGGCTAAAAGACCCAATTTAAAGACATCCCTTTAGCTTTTAGGAAACTTTCAATAATGAAAATAGTTCTTGATTGCAGCTGTAAAATATGGTTTTATATCTTGGACTACGCTTAATCCTTGTCTGAGAAACCCCCATATTGCAGACATTTGTTTGGTGTTTTCCTCTGAATCACTTAGAACTGTAGCTAAGTGGTTTAGACTGGTTCTGCCTGCCACTACATATGATTCACATGATGTTTGTCCAAACTGCATGTTAATCTAATATAGATGGACAATCTGGGCCAGTGTCACTTGTTTTCTCCAGAGCTCCTCTGTCAGCTTTATTTTTACTCAAGTTTGTACTGTTTGGAACTTTTGGGAAGTTGGAATGGAGCTTAATGCATCACAGCAGAGAGAGTATTCCTTAATGTAGTTAAAAAACTGTAATTAAATACTTGGACTTGTATGTCACTCCTTTGATGAACAAGACTTCTCATAGGTCATTTTAGACATTAGATCTGGTTAGACATTAGAACACAAAACAGAAGTTTCCATAGAACAAAGCATAACCTCAAAAAGGGGAAAAGGCAAATTAAATGCAAATTTCTAAAATTGGAGAACTACATTAGAGATTTACATTTACATGGTGATATGGCAGAAATAATGCAAGCACGCTTAACATGTGCTGTTTGTCTTAAGCAGTTGGTAAGTAAGTCCAAAAACACAAACGAATTGATATGAAAGCCGTGATTCTCAGACAGAAAAACAACACGATTTGAACCAACTCAATCCCAAAATGTCTGGTAAAGAACAAACGTCCCATTCATAAAGATAAGGGAAGACTGAATAAATCCTCACAAAAAGTAACAATTGGGTCAAAGCAGCGGGTCAATTAAACAAGCCTGAATGTTGTGGTCAGTCGTGGACATCTCATGTTATCAATGCATGCTGTGTGTTTAGTTGACTTCAGGATACAAACATGAATGATACTCGTTGTCCTTGCCTTCGTGACGTTGTAATGACTTGATGTGTGACAGCATGATGGTTGAAATTATAACCTCTTCCCTGTTAAGTCTTACATAACTTTGATGCAAACAAATCATCAAAGTTATCTAAGGGATCTATCTATAGTTGTATTCTGAATTAAGCACCTCGCGCGGCTTTGAAAAGTAAAATATTAATCCATGTTTACAACTGATTTAGCTTCAACTGTGTTATCCCGTTGGACAAGGTTTCTTTACTCGGTGTTTAATGGTTCACTACATGGACATCTCATCCAAAAAGTATTGATATGCTGCTCTAACAGCCTCTACTATTCTTGGAAGGTTTTACACAATATTTTGTATGTGGACTTCAAATTTAGATTATTTATTTTCTCAATGGAGTTGAGGTCAGAGCTTTTTGGCAAGCCAGTTCCTTGCCAAATTGGGAAAACCATTTCTTCCAGGCTTTATGTACAGACGAGGTATTTTCATGTTAAAACAGGAAAGACCATTCCCCAAACTGTTGCCTACTTCTCACTTTACTACTCAGCCCTGCAAAAGCAGTTGTATAATGTTTATTACGAGTTACCAATGGAGATTTATCAAACCTCCGGGGGAAAAAGTGTAGGATTCAATGTGTTTCCTCTGTTTCCCTTACTTGGAAGTAGGGGGGCTCACCCACAGACTAAAATAGTCCCAAAAATGACCAGTTTACAGATCCATGAACCTACAAACTGGCTTTGTCCCTCCGAGCAGGATTACACAGGTGACTTCATAGTCCATGTTGCAAATGTCAGGGTCTGCTGGGTTTGACTAATCACATTCAAATAATTAAAATAAAGATAAGTCTGCTTTGTGAGACAGGCCCTAGTTATATAGGTTGCGCTGTGGAGGTACAATACCAGTCAAAAGTTTGGACACCTTCTCATTCAACTACTTTGAAGAATCTAAAATATAATAAAAACTATATAAAACATATTCTGGTTTGTTGAGCATTTGTTTGTTTACCACATAATTCCATATGTGTTCCTTCATAGTTTGGATGTCTTCAATATTAATCTACAATGTAGAAAAAAATAAAAATAAAGAAAAACCATTGAATGAGAAGGTGTGTCCAAACTTTTGACTGGTACTGTATGTCTGACTAAAGCTGGCCTGATTCTTCATTTCCCTGTACAGCACACTGTAGCTAAAACAGCACTGAGAGCATAAAATGGGGCGTGCACATATAAACCAAGCCCCTTAACAAATGTCCGTCCCAACAAATGGTATGAAGTTGGCAGTCTGGCCCTCTGTGGGTGTGCGCCTTCCCTCTATGCGTTGTTGTTTGCAGATGTTCATTAGCATTTGGATATCACCCTCTGAGCCGGCTCCGCCTCCCGGCGCTGATTGGGCACACTGTTACTGGAGCTGTCAGCTCGGCTCCGGGAAGGTTTCCTCCGCTCCCCCAGTCCGGTCTCCAGCTAGAGACGGACCGACTGCAGCCAGCGGGCAGGCTCTGCTCGCCTTTGTTCGCCGAGCTTGGAAGGCACCAAGGAAAAGGGACAGAGCCGCATCCATGCAGTAGCACACTTCTTTTGTTGTAAAATGATCATCTGTACGAATAAAATGGAGTACCCCCTGAGAACCCAGTGCCAGCGAGTCCACAAACAGGTAGGCTGGAGAAAGACACCGCTGCTGGAAACAGTTTCAATTAGTTTGTTCAGCCGGCGGCTGGCTGGGTAGCTGGAGAGACGTCCATTCATTTGTTCAAGAGTTTAACGTTATTTTTATATATATATAAGAAACTCGTCTCTGTCAGGTTTGATGTTTTTTTAAAGCTTTAAATGCCCCGTTTTGACAGCAAACAGCCGACAATGTAAATATGAACATTAACGGTTTTTTAAATCTCTAAACTTTTTAACTAACCAGTAAGTTCGCTAACGTTGCAGAAGTTCGCTCACGTTCAGTGGCTGAGAGTTCGTTAGCTAGCAGGCGAAGCGCTACTAAACTTCTGCTCTAGCTAGCTAACTCAGCTAACGGTTGGTCGAGCAATCATACCGGAGTTAAATCCCCACTGGTAACGGAAACGCAATTAGTTTTCATGAATTCAACTCTTTAATTAATGAGCTGGAACATTTCATCACCGACAAGAGACATTTTGTAGTTTTCTACGTCCGACCGTTAAAACGTCACGTTAAAGCTCGCAACATTTCGTCAACAGTTTATAAACTCACGTAGCCGTTAGTAAACGTAACAGTAAATGTAGCCGTTAGTAAACGTAACAGTAAATGTAGCCGTTAGTAAACGTTAGTTAATATAACCGTTGGTAAATGTTAGTTAATGTAACCGTTAGTTAATGTAACCGTTGGTAAATGTTAGTAAACGGCTACGTTGGTAAACGTTAGTTAATGTAACCGTTAGTTAATGTAACCGTTAATGTAACCGTTAGAATGTAACCGTTAGCCGTTGGCTGTGAGTCGTGTAAACGCATTCACTGTGACGTGAAGCCTTACAGTACCGAGACTCTTCCTTTGTTAGTTCACCAGTGATGGTTTAACATCAGCGTTAAGTGTTTGCCTTTATACATATATATATATATGTATATATATATATATGTGTATATATATATGTATATATGCTTATATTTAACTTTAACACGGGGTTGTCCAATGCGAACGTTAAGATGCGGTAACGGTGGAGGAGACATCTGTAGGTGACGATGACGTCATCTGAGGATTTGGGAGAAAAGTGTCAGTCAGTGAGGTGTCTGGAGTAATGCAGGTTTGACCCCTCTAGTGCAACACAAGGGGCCACAGCAGCACACAGCCTTATCCTCGAGGACTACGAGGCCCGTTCAGGCTTTCTTGCTCCAGGTCCCTCTAAATATTGGCGACTTTTATTGTGCTGTTTTCCGCTGGCTGCACCGGACTGCCAATCAAAGTTGTTTTTCTCCTCTGTCGCTGTTTTTCCGTTTTGCAACAGAAGGGGGGCGCTGTCTGAAGTGCAGTCCTAATGGACATGTTTGCTGCAGATTAGAGTCCAGAAATGGAGCAAAACAGGGAGGAATGTGAGAGGCGAGGGATTCAAAACCCTCTACTCTGGTTTCAAGCCCAATTTTGGTTACTTCTGACTATCCCTGTCCATAATGTGCTCAACAAGCATTACGTATCGTCTTTAACTGGGGACTAACAACCAGTATTTGTATTGAGACCTATGCTTGTGCAAAGCAATATCACCCTGTGAGTTAACAGCTACAGTACTTAAACCACTTGCACTTGTCTGTTGAAATAAACAAGTATTTGGCAGGAACGTGAGCTCCACCACATTTGAGCTCCTGCCTGTTTGATATGATAACCTGCACGGCCCTGGCTGGTTTGTGAATGAGAGCAGTAATGAATGACCTTGTTATCAGTGGAAGTCTTTTGTTGCCCCCCTGCTCTTCCTACCTACCTGCCCTCTGACAGGTCCAATCACTCATCTTCTATGTGTGGGCTTGGCTTTCTTTTTCTTTTTTTTGTCATCCTGCAGCACAGTGTTTTGTTTGTCTTGGTTTTGTTGTATGTGCTGTCCTATCCTACCCAGCAGCTCCGTTCCCTCCCCTTCTTCTCCTCCCCTCTCCAAACATCTTTGGGCTGCAGCTGGTTTGTTTTGCACTTCTCTCCGAGTTCATGTTGCAGAGCCAAAATCGGCCCTAGCTAGTTTGTGTTTCCGGTGATTTGGGGCAGGGGGGTTAATGCAGTCAGTAAGGACGGACCCCCCCCAGGCTCAATCTGGGAATGCAGATTGAATGTCCTTCTCCTGTATCTGCAGCAGCCCCCCTCCTGCAGCCCACCACCACCACACATGCAGACACCGCATGCACGTCTCATCTCAACCTGACACAATAACCCCTCCTTGGAAGACGGCTAGGATCATTGTTCTACTTCCTTATGTGTCATCTTAGTCCTTTTAAATTCCTGCCCGTACAGTGTTGCTGTTTTGTTTCTTAGCCTGCTATCATAGCCTGTCTTTGTCTCCATTTACCTTTCCTCCCCTCAATGACGTCATCCCTGTTTTTCATTTCATCCCTGCCTCCTGCTCCTCTCTGATCAATAAACAAATGACCTCTCCTCTATTGGGAAGGGACATTTGTGTGTTTTTTTATGTTAAATTATCTTTACCTGTGAAGTTTTACTCACAACTGGCCCTCTAGGAGTTTTTCGTGAATTCTATCTTTTGCAACCAGGCCACAAGTTTTAATTCATCTTCTGATTTAAATATATACTAGCGCTCTAATATCAACACTAACGTCTCGCTTTTGTCACCTTCAAGCTTGGTTTGGACTCGGAGAGAAAATGGCTTTGTTTCAAAAGCATTAGCTGCTGGGCGTACTGTAAGCAGAATTAATAGGTTTGTGTGCACGGAGCTTTAATGTGCTTCTCTCTCATACTGTCTGCATTTATGTGAAACCAAAATATGCTTTGTAATACCATACACAGTTGCTCAATTGATGATGTGTGTCTTTTTGCTTTATATATCCACCCACAGACGCTTGTTAACATTTTTTTTTCTTTTCATGCGGGTTTTTTTTTTTTCTCCCTGTGGGTGGACAGTAAGGAGCATATCGCCTTATCAAAAGTACTGCTGTGTGCAGCCTTTGTGGCTTGTTTTCAGGCAATAAAGATAAAGCAGTGTGCCGAATCTGGACACAGATTCTGCAAAAGATGTCTCTCTAAACCCTCCC
Organism: Anoplopoma fimbria; assembly: GCF_027596085.1. Lineage (NCBI taxonomy): Eukaryota > Metazoa > Chordata > Actinopteri > Perciformes > Anoplopomatidae > Anoplopoma > Anoplopoma fimbria. Next base: position 15,820,633 of record NC_072452.1, read on the forward strand.
CTATTGTGTATATTAAACAAAAGTATTGATTAGAAAATGTTTCTTTAAATTATGTTGGATGAATCGCTTTTGTGGGGCAACATTGATTGCTTTACTTGTGGAATTTGGCAACTAGTAAAGCAGATGTCATTTAAGATGGACTTTACCTTATGTTTTAGGAGTTTCGAACTCTGGGGAATTTTTTAAAATTTTTCCCTGACCCTTGTCAGAAACTTACTGTATATTGTTTTCAACTGTATAACTAAGCAGCGTTTTAATTTTGCTTTCATGTTAAGGTTTCAGCAGACTCACACTCAATGCAGTTCAATCTGTGGGATGTATTTCCGGCTGTGTGACGGCTGACATCAACTGTAGTTCCTGTTTCAGTTTGACTTTTTCTGTCGAATTTGTCCAGACATGTTTACGAAATTTCACAAAACACCAATTTCCTCTTTGATTGTGTGATCTCAGTGAGCACAAATCCTGTCTCCTTGGTCTGTACAACAGTAAGTGTTGTCACTTATTTTAATGTTCTTGTCTCAGCTGTAGATTAGATAAAGGCTGAAGACCAAACAAATGACAGTTAAATGGCAACTGACTAGTATAGATCTGTGTTCTCCTGCTTGTCTTGTAATTTTCACTGGTTGTACATTAGTGAGATTTCAGTGGGTTTATCATCAGGCTTTGTAGCCCAGTAAATCCCAGTGTGGGAAATGGAGTCTTACACGCTGTCCTGTGTAGGGACTGGGTTCCCTTTATGAAATCATTTCAGCTTTAACTATTAGTAACCTTTTGCTGAATTATTCCTCATGAAGAAATTGTGCTTTCTTGACATTCTGAACAACACTTGAGCAAATCGCAGTCAAAGTTCTATGTTGTGCACAGAGTTATTGCGTCACCTGGTAGCTCATAATGATGTCCCACTTTGATAAGGTCGTGTGTCTCGGTCTTGGTGAGATCTTATAAGTCTGTTTTTTTCACAAGCAGCCGCCATATTTCTAGTCTGAAATGTCTTTCATACAATGTTGGTATTTTGGACGTCTGCTATGGGTCTTAAATCTGAAACCTGAGCTAAGTTTTTTTTGTTTTGGATTCATATTGTCTGCTGTGCAGTTACATTTTCATACTGTAAAGTACAAAAAAAAGCATACTGATATTGAAGACCATACATTAGCTGGTTGATATTATTGACATACAGTATATTAGCTTGTTATCACATAAGTTAGTACATATGTTGGTTTTCCTAAAGAGCACTCTTTTATATGTAAAACATCATGTGTCTTGAATGCATCGTGGTTGCCGTTTTTCTATAACTGTCCAATTTAAACTCTCAAATATTAATACCTGCTTTTGAAAAAACACTATAAGTGGGGTTGTAGTAAAAAACACTACAGTAACTATAATTTCCTACACTTGATTTAGGGAATCTGTGTTGTGGTGTTTGTATTACAAACTGAACAGAGAGCAGTTTATTGAAACGGTTCACATGGATCTTTTATAATCCATAAATGTTACAATCGTATCTTATTCAATAGAATGGAAAGAAAAAGCTAAGTGATCCACCTAAATAAGTCCTTGACAAGTTGAACTCCAAGCATGTTTTCTGCATTGTGTCGACCCTGAAATGCCTTTTCTTTTCAGTGACTGGGACAGCATGCTAATCAGTAGCTTTTGTGTTTGCAGAGAGATACTTGTGTGAATGTGCTCTTGTCAAGAGGTCTTTGATTGGCAGGCACCTGTGTGCTCTATGGACCCTCCGGCCTATTTCCCATGTGTGTTGACAGACAACACTGGGTCAGGGTCTGTGTCCGAGCCAGTTCATTACATGCCAACTCTCCTAGTTCACTCATTTGTCTATCCTTCTGTTTCTGTTGGCTACGTTTCTCTTTTGCTTTATATAAACTATGAGATTATGGAAATTTAAACATCCTAAAGAGATTGATTTGTTTAATGTGTAGTATGTTAACATGTCTTTCAAGATCTGAGTGTATATAGGTCAAGAGGTGGAGCCTCTAGCAGGATCACAAGTAAGCCCTCGTCCACTACAGACAGAAGTGAAATGCCACAAGGAGCAATCATCCAGATAAACATGGTGATGAATGTCAAAGAGGCTAAAATTAATCTGTCGACATCTTTGACTAACTTGATGTGAAAGAAAATTCCTGGACAGCCATTTGCGATGGTGTAAGGAGAAATCCTTGCCAACACTGGTATAGTTCAAACTGAAGTGAACCATTTGGCTTTGATCAGCTCTGTGCACTCAGGTTTCACATACAGGCAAACTGCCAAAGGGCCGGGCTCCCGAACAGCTTCTCCTAGAGGCCATTGTATGATGGCCAGAGGGGTAATAAATGGCTGTGCCTATGAGGGCAGTCCAGCTTCCCTCTCCACATGGGTCTGTTTCTCTTGGCCTCAGGCTTCCCGGCCAAGTCGCACCTATGTTTGTGTCTTTGGTCTCATCCACTTCTCTGCTGCTGCAAAGATTCCCTCTGCAGGGCCTCTTAAGCCCAACTTTCACATTAGTTTCTTCATCTTTTTTTTCCTAGGGTTTCAGCCTTGTTTTTGTTCACTGCGTCCACTTTCAATTAACTGAACTGGATGCCTGTAAATTCACGGAGCCTCATCTACGTTTAATAGTATTGTAGTAGAGCTGTATGAGGCATTAGACTCTGCTGCAATACATATGAGTTGGTGTCTTTGTGCCTGTTTAGCCTCCAGCTGAGCACCGTTTTCTGCTTGTTTTCTATGCAGAAAGAATAATGTAAGGAATTCACTCACTTGCCACTGGCGTCGGTATCACAGCATCGCGGCTGCTTCTCTTCAGCTGGTTTAAGGTGTGGAACATGACTCCAGTCCAAAGCCCAGTCTGACCGCGTCACCACGTGGTGTAGACACTGAAGTCCAGCCTTATCTTGAGCCAAACTGCTTTGGCTACAAAATGAGTTCTAATAACTCAAAGGACGGTCGGCCCTGCGATCGTGGTTCTCCCTTTTTCGAGGGAGCATTTATATGTATGCCGTATTTTGAAGGAAGCTTTTTCACAAAGACTACATGTCTGTAATCATTATACAAGAACTGCAAAATCAATGAAGACATTCCTCACTGTCACCATGAGCACTTTTACAATGTCGATGGCTGCAACTAAGGTTTATTTTATTTTCAATTCATCTACTGGTTTTTTTTTTTTTTTTCTAATACATTTTTTTATGTCTGCTTTTTTTGTCCAACCAAAACTCCAAAACTCAAAGATATGAAACTAACTGGGATATAATAAAGAGAAAAGAAGCAAATAATCATATTTTAGCACCTGGAACCCGCATATTTGGGGATTTTTGCATGAAGTATGATGAATAGATTCTACCTTTTTAATTTTCTGTCGCTGGACAAATTAATTGACTTTTCGGCTCAGCTCTTCAGCTTTAATTGCTACTGCCTCAGCATCCTACATGTGAACACAATGACAAAACATCCTCCGATTGTACTGCAACAACACACAGCACAAGGTTTAGCTTTTCCCGTCAGAAACCAACCTTCTCCCTCCTCTCTGTGCTGGTTTCTATAGGTGATGGTGAACGGTGAGAACGAGCGAGTGTCGCTGCTGTTCATGAAGGCTCTGGTCAGCAGGGGGAGCGTGGACGCCGTGTCCCAGCAGATGGCCTCTCACCCGCAATACTTGGAGAGCTTCCTGCGCACACAGCACTATATCCTGCACATGGACGGCCCCCTGCCTCTGCCGTACCGCCATTACATCGCCATTATGGTGAGTTAGCATTCTGTCCTCGTTCATACATACCCAGTAACTCACCAATCTACTGTACATGTAGTTTAGCAAACACAGCAGTTTTGGAAGCTGTATTTTACCAGGGATCACTGGTAGCCTTCAAAATTAAAGAATAACAAGCTCTAACGTTTGAGTTGGTCATGTTCCCAAATCTGTCTGCTCTACTTTCTCTTCCCATGATTTTCAGGCTGCGGCACGACATCACTGCAACTACTTGGTGTACCTTCACTCAGCCCAGTTTCTGAGGGTGGGCGGGGACCCTCTGTGGTTGCAGGGTTTGGAGGCAGCGCCCCCTCGCCTTCGTCTCCTTGACCACATCAACAAAGTGCTGGCCCATCAGCCCTGGCTCACTGCCTGCTCACACATCCAGGTACAGCAAACAAAAGAGAATGTGCATAAACTATAACAAAACTGTATTAAAAGATTACTCATTATCGCTAACAGAGATACAGAATTATTTACATCTTAAGATCACTAATGACGCAGATAAACGAGTACAAAGAGAATCATGTCCGACCCTGAGCTCTTGTCTTGGTTCCCTCCAGACGCTGCTGAAGACGGGCGAGCAGTGCTGGTCGCTGGCTGAGCTGGTGCAGGCCGTGGTGATCCTGGCCCACTGCCACTCCCTCTGCAGCTTTGTGTTTGGATGCGACACAGACTCAGACTTTGTCCCTCTTTCCAAATCTCCTAACGGTACCCCGCCGACCTTCTGCCCCTTTGATGCTGCCAACGGCAACGCCAACGTGCCTCAGTCGCTCGCCACTCCCTCCGAACACATAACACGAAGAAGGGTAACTAATCAGTCTCGTCTTGCCTTTTTAACACGTACATTTGCTTGATTCTCTTTTTTTTATGTAAGTTGAAAATATGCTGTGGAAATAGATATGAAGCTTTATGTTTCATGTTACAGTAAAATTTATCAAAACTTTATTTGTAGAATTATTTTTACAATTACAATTTTTAGTTTATAAAAAGAAAATATCGCAAATTAGGCGTTTTGTCCGAACAACAATCTGAAACTCAAAGATTCTCAATTTACAATGATATAAAAAAGAGATATTGAGCAAATTCTAGCAAATTTTAGAAGCTAGAACCAGAGAATGTTTGGTGTTTTTGTATAATAACTGACTTCCGCGATTAATCGATTATACAAATGTTTGTCGGTTAATTTTCTGTCCATTGTCTAATCAGTCAAATGACTAATTGTTTTCAGAAGGATTTTATCATCTAGAATAATTTCAGTTTGAGATGTTCTGTAAATCCAGTTTATATGTTCTCTTTCATAAATTATTAAAAATTAACCAAAATTAATAATGTGAATTTTATGGTTCAGTTAGTCCAGGCATGTGTTTCTCAGCGTTGAATGCTCACTGATGCGGCATCACTTTGAAGTAAAACGGTTCTTTGTGTGTATATATGAGATCAAAGTTGAAGATGCCTTTTCTCATAATAAGGATTATTTCTCTGTACTTGAAAGTTAATTAAAATTCATTAACGTTTTTTCTGGTGTTTGTGTCGACAGTCTCTGGACTCCAGTTGTGGCATGGTGTGTCTGAAGGAGAGGATTCAGAAGTCTCAAGAAGAGCGTGAGAAGAGAGAAGAGCGCCTGCTACAGACACAAACACTCCAGCAAACAGGTAACCTACATCAGAGGACGAAGGCAGATACCCACAAAACCAGATAACACTGCTCAGATCATCTCACTCACTTCTAATGGTTATCTTGAGCGTTACATTTAGGTCACATGGTGCGAAACCTGAGTAATCACCACTCCTCATCAGCCACATTTATTGACGCACTCTCTCTGCCTCTCCATCTCCTTTGCTTTCATCGGCTCCTTTTTATAGATATCGAAGAAGAGGAGGAGATGATGTGCTTCACAGACCCGACGCGTTTTATCACAGACCCTGACTTGTGCTATCAGGAGTTTGCTCGTAGAGAGGAGGACCACTTTCAAGTATTTAGAGTTCAGGTGAGGAGGTTACATTTGTGAACTTGTGAGCTTGTAACTTTGTATGTGTGTTATGACCCTTTAAGGTAAGATGTGTAACAGGACGTCTTAAACATCCAGTGACATAACACAGTTTTAAAACAATGCTTTTGATGTCTGCAAGCTGTTACCAAACCAATGCTTTACAATATGATATGCTTTATGATTCGAATTTAAAAGCAGTTTATCAACAAACACTTGTCAGGTTTGGTGTTATTTGGGTGGCCCACCTTCCAAACTGTATCACAGCCAGAGGAAGGTGGACTTCCAGATTGTCAGTTACTAAAGATGTAAACGTAGTGACAGAGCAGGTGTATCAATACTGGTTTTGACTTTTAAACACATTAGTTTGTCTCACAAAGCAAAATTTGTACATTATTACTGTGCCCAACCACAGACATATTGGGAGGGCTGGGAACCGCTGCTGTACTTTGATATTTGATGATCTTAAACTAATATAAAAATCTTGCTGACTTTGAGGATGTGGTGCATTTTCTCTGCAGGACTACTCATGGGAGGACCACGGCTTCTCGTTAGTCAACAGATTGTATTCGGACATTGGGCACCTCTTGGACGACCGGTTCAGGAGCGTGACCACCGTCCCCTCGATGCACAGCCCCGACCTGAAGAGGGCCATCTGGAATTACATCCATTGTGTGTTAGGAATACGGTGAGACTCCCACAAATACATCCTTTGTGACTCGTAGAAAAAGTCCAACTTTTCTTTGTGTTTAGTAGATAAATAAACGTTTTGTTTGTGGTTACAGGTATGATGATTATGATTACGGGGAAGTGAATCAGTTGCTGGAGCGGGATTTTAAGCAGTACATCAAGGCTGTGGCTTGTTTTCCTGATGCCACCAAAACTCCAGTGTGTCCGCTGAGTTTGGCTCCACTTAAAACATCAGAGCGGGTGAGAAGACGTTCACTGTTCAACTTTCTGTCGGTCAAACCTCTTCTGGCGCTCGGTGTGAATCACGTTTCATTTTCTTTTCCTCAGATACACGTTAATTTACTTATCATGGAGGCCCGGCTGCAGGCTGAGCTGCTATACGCTCTGAGAGCCATCACTCAGTACATGATTGCCTAAGTGCTCGGAGAGGCACAAAGCCAAAAACTCTCCGCCGGTACAGAGAGACCCAGAGACGCGAGGATGAAACAGCGGACGGTGACGTGGGACGAGAGCGGCACATTTAAGGACACAGAGCTCCATCGTCTAGCAGCTGTGCCTCATGAATGTGCTTTTCTTTTTCTCAGATTCAATGTATTTATACCATAGTGTGCCATCCCCCCCCCCCCACCCTCCTACAGATTCTCCTGTTCTCTTATCAAACATCTCGGCTCTTAAACGTTACGTGCAATTATTAGTTGTTTTAATTTTTACATGTTGTTTTGTGTTTCAACTCTGTGAGTCTGTGAGAAACTGCTTGGTTGTAGCAGCCAATACTGTCATTAGTTTCATCAGTCTCCTTTCTATTAACTATGCTTTCCCCCCCAAATGAATTGAAATAAGTTGAATGTTAATGGGAGACCAGGGCCTCTGTTATATTTTGGACAATCCTTGTCAGTGTTGGAGGAGAACTTTAAGTGGACCGTGAAGGACGACAGTTTTGCCCTCCCTAACATTTCGTATTAATGCTGGTCAAGAACAAACACAACAGTTACACTGCTGGAAGTTATCACATCACTATAGTTTCTTTTAATAAGCACTTTTTTAAACTTTATATATTTATAATGCATAAGTAGACATTGAGACGCACAGTGTGTGGATCTGAAGCCTTTCTCCTCCACTGTATGACGTGTAACGAAGATTTTTAGACTGTTTGTCCTCGAACCTTCAGACTTTGCTTTTGTCCTCAACCCCAGATTTCTTAGTGAAGTAACTCAATCCAGGATATTTCAGTGAATAATTGCTCTACTTGTTACTTTCAGGTCAGTGCTGACACACAAAAGGATTTTGAAGGTTATGAAGTTTTCAAAACACACAATTTACACCTGATAAGAATATTTGTAACAACACTTAAGAAGTCAGTGAGCTGTTTCCTACAGTGAAGATTAAGCTGAGCCATTTGCTTAATGATTTTTGTGCTTTTTGTATGGATGTGCTTTAAAAGAGATCAAATCAGAGACTGAATGTGAGTCTCAAGGTCATTAAAGAAACGCTACAGTAAAGTGATGAATTGGATAGATGTGAAGTGCCCAGTTGATCATCACTGGTAATGAGTGGAGGGCGAGTTCAGATTATTTTTTTGCTCAAAGCTGATCATCAAGTAAAAATCCACGGTACATTTAGCAAAGCAGAACAATGTGCAAACTAGTCGTTAAAACACTTGTATCTTTTTCTGTCTTTTTTTATTTTTTTATAGTTTTTGTAAACTATAGAGTACTTCTTTGTTTTGTTTCTGGGTGTGACGGTAGGACCTGCTTGTTGTGCTGCATTCTGGGTAGAGGTAGAAGTGTGACCGACTGTTTAGAGTTAGTAACTGCAGGATGTAGAAAATAAATAAGTGCATATCGAGCATATAAAGCAAAAAGCGCTGATAACACAGGTGCCTTCAGGCTAAAACTGGAGTGCTGCTGAAGTGGAGGGATGTGATCACTGGAGGCTGAGAGTGAGCTTTGGTGGTCAACTGACACCAAAGCTGGGGTTTGTTGCTTTTTCCCGCATGAATGGGAACTGTTTTTCTTGGTTTTGGTCAGCAGTGTTTCTGATAGATATTACGGCTGTGAACGCCCGTGTTTTCTATCAGACACCTTCTACAATCCCCAGCAACTCAGCTAAGAGCCTTTGACGCAGATGGATGTTAAAAATGTTCAACTTGAGCAGATTTTTAAAAGATAATCTATAAAATAAAAAAAAAGAGAACAAGTGAAAAGTCCAAAAAAATGTTTTTTGAAAATGTGAAGAAATGTTTTCTATAAAGACGCTCTATGAAAATAACTGCTGTCAACTGTTGTTCTTTTTCTACACGATACCTTCAACAAACATACCAGCAGTTGCAGGATTTGTATATTTACTAAATAACATTAACTTCTTACCACTTTTACAACCAAATATTTTTCTTCACACATTCCCTCAGTTTTTAAACTTATCTTACCTAACAGTCGGCCATTTTCAATCACTTGACTTCATGAAAGTCCACCTGTGGAATTGACTGAATAAGCTAATCACTTTAATATTTTCATTTGACAAAAACAAATCTAAACTTTTTGTCATTTTCTAAAGCTTTCAACCGCATTACATCGTTCTGTCTGTAAATGTTTTTGGTCAAACCACTTTTTCAATATCAAGAATGAACATCAGTAATCTTCTTTTATATTATTTAATTACCGTATGTTATTAAGCAGCAGTATATTGTACAGTACATTTATCTGCTACCAGGCAGTGACAGTAGTTGTAATACTGGACATCAGCGGCCTCTAGTGGCAGACCTGCAGAACTGAACACAGTAACATCAAAATAAAACAGAATTCAGTAACTTTGCACCAAAGACTCAGACAAAGTGGGTTAAACAGTTTTTATTGAATTTATTTCTGCTGTTCAGAACTGTTTGTCATCTCTGGCTGACTTTACAATTTGAAAGAAAGAGACTGATTTGGGAGGGGGGGGTGTCTTAAAAACTATCAACATTAATCAAAAATCATAAACATAATTGGCTTATGCACAACTCATCATTCCCTGTCCACCCAACCCTCTATGGAAGAAAACCCTTGCCGATTACTAAAATACTGTATCAAATGGGGCAAATTTTTAAATTTCAAAACAAACATACATGGACTAACTGCTACTTAAAGAAAACTGAAGAACATAATATGAAGATAATTATTACATTGAGGGGGAAATACAAGGGAAGTAATTACACCACACCTGCCCAGTAAACTAGAGACATCCAACAGTAAACTAGAGACATCCAACCCACTGCTGCTCCTTTTACATGCTGCAGTCTGTCCTTTTTAAAATGTTAATAACATGTCCAACACCTGGACATTAGTTCAGAGAAACAGGGGGAGTTGTTGCAAATACAACTTTCTAAAATAATTAAATGTTATGATTTAAAATAACAATAAAATCATGCAGTTTGAAGAAGCTGGTCTTCTGTTTCCAGATCTATTTAATGACCAGTTCAGAGGGGTTATGGGTCATATATATATATCTATATATATATATATATATATATATATAGATATATATATAAACAAAAAAACAAAGATGGGGAAACACTGTTGATCGTGTGCTAACTTCTAACATAACACAATATCGAGATCCTTGTGCTGGATACAGAAAATTCAAAAGGCCCTGATATGCACCCATGGCATCATGCCATACTGCAGGATATGTCAGAAATGACATCTAGCACCATTAGAAAAGTACAAAAAAAAAAAAAAAAAAAGAGTGCTTTATAAAAATCAGAGACTACCATATCCACGTAGCTACAGTGAAATAATGAAAGAATGAAACTGATGGGATGTTATTTCTGATCACAAAAACGTTGACAGTTATGAACAAAAGTAATTCAATACAAACACAAAACATAAAAATTTAAGGGGGAAGATGACAGAATAAAGTCCATCTCGCTACAGAGTAAAGTCATGCTATAGTGTTTTAAATATTGGCAGTCAAAATGAAACCCAAGGAAAAGTATAGAACTGATATACACGGCTGGAGAGCTAAAATACATTTCTCTAAAAAAGGGAAGTCAAATTTGAGGGCCAACTCTTTTTTTTTTAAGACAGAAACTCCTCCAGGAAAACAAAACGCACAGACGTGGTGCGTCGGTTTCCAGTCTGTTGTAACAGAGAAAATGTGTAGAATAAATATTTGTTTTGCTATTTTCACACGATCCGGTTACATCTGTGCAGAGTTGTTTTCCTGTTGTTTTTCCTCTGAGCGACCCTGAGAGGTAACGGTTGTATTAGTCTCGTTTTGAGATGAGAATGCGACGGCATGTTGAAAAGTGGGACGATAAAGGTTTTACTTTTTACCATGCCACGTTTCAGCGCAGAATTAAAAACTTTTTTTCTTACTTGGATTCACAATTAATGCAGAAAACAATGAAGCAGGTCATTGGGAATTTTAGTTAAAATGGTCAAGTATTGATGCCTCACTCGACGCTCCAAGTCAGATTTCACTTTACAGGCATCTTTTGCAAAGCTTATGTACACTGAGATGCTGTGTCAGGCCCAAGCACTCCCTAAATGCCATGCAAATGCAAATATTAGTGTTCCTTTGGTTACGTAAAAAAGAAAATCTACATGCATCTCATCCTTTACAAAAATACAAGTATAGAAAATTACCGTTAAAAATGATCTGAGAATGCGTCCTCCAATGTAAAAAAACACTTGTCATTAGTAATATATTCATATGCATTAATATCTCATTTATTACTTCCATCTAAATTGTATATTAAAACTATAATCAAATATATTCTTCTTTTGTACTTCTCACACAGAGAATTCATTTCTTGAAGTGAATATTTAAAGTGTGAGCGAATAGTTTGACATGAAGCACCCACGTCCCCCCTCAACCCCCCGACAAAATATCAGGAAAATGTTAAATAACAAAACCCTTCAAGAAGTGATTTTTCAAATTTCCTTCAAGATTTCATTTAGTTCTCCTGATAAATCTGCATAGCGTGACATCGTGTACATGTGCAACGTGTACTTTACATGATTTTTTAATTATAATTTTTTTCGGGATTTAAACCCTTTTAATGAAATGGTATAACCTAATGTGTCTCTTAGGTTTGGGGTCCCTGTGTCGCAGGAAACCTAAGCGCTTTGAAAATGCACAGGCTCAATGAAAAACAAAAAGGAAGAAGAAATTATCAGGTAGACCATTTGACAGTGGATGCGTACTGCTGTCTAAAACAATATAATACTTGGCCAACCAATCACTTGTTGGCAAATAAATCTACCCTTGAATGCCCCGTGTTGAAATTCACAAATCACATTTCTTCATTTTGTTAGTTTAACTGCACATCAGGGATTTAAAAAATAAAAAACACACACCCTCTAACTGACATCTACCATTACACACTGGATTGAAGTCAAAAATTCCAAACTGAAAAAGCAGACCCTCAACTGCTGAATCACCAAATTTCATTGGAGAAAAAAAAAAAAGCATTATGTTTTCTTTCTCAGAAGTGAGAAATTTAGATCGTACATATATTTGTAGTCCACAATTGTGCGAGATGTGTAGCAAATGTTGAATCAAGCATTTTATACCTCCAGTCGTGCAGCCTTTTATCTTCCACCTGTTCACCCTCCGACGCCTGTGATGAAGCTTCTCCGCGGTGCAGCTGAGTAACTGCACCTCAAACAGCGTTTGGTTCTGGCAGTTCACGCTAGTGTCAATGGAAAACTGGCCATTTCTCCAAAAACGCACAGTCCATCGAGTCCACAATACCAAAGCCATCGCGTACCGTTTCCAACCTGAAGCTATTCTGGTGTAACATAACTGAAATACAAACTCCCAGCAGAGGGGAGTTAATGATTTGTCTTTTCACTCTTAAAATGTCACACGTCTTTTAAAAATCATCAGTTCGGATTAGAAGAAGGGGAAAAAAAGTCTAGCAGCCTAATTGTTGCAAGTGTTATGTTTTCTAAAAATGGGAGAAATATTGTGCATAGTAGCCTGGAGCTCCTCCCTGTCCTCCGCATGTCTTGGCACATGACATGGCTGAGGTCTAGTCTTAAAAGTCGGAGAGAAGCGTTGTATTATAGCCAGCAGGGAGGAGGAACGCACCGGTCGTTTTGTTGTCTTATGAGGTTATCCTGATTGGAGATCAGTTCCTGCAAGACAAGTTGATAAAACGGTCATTCATGTTGATTGGCTCATAAATCCAGATTATGTAAATTATGTACTTTAAATTATCTATTGATTCAATCACTATTAATCAGATCCATGTTATAGTGCTGTACATTAGTCAACTAATCAATTCATCAAATCGATCAGCAGAAAACTCATCAGCCATTATATGAATCGCTTTAGGGCTGCAAATTATGATTATTCATCGACTCATCGATCAATATTAAAAAATGTCAGAAAACTGTGAAAATGCTCATCACAATTCCCGCCGAGACATCGTCAAAGGTCAGTCCAAAGCCCAAATATATTACATTTACAAATATATAAAAAAAGATAAGCAGCAAATCCTCACCCTGTAGAAATTGCTCAATAAATTGATGATCAAAATAGTGCAAAGTCAATTTCCTGTCAATCAGCGAACCCATTGATCGCCTCTAAGACCTAAATCCCTTAATGGTTTATCGAGCCTAAATGCCAGAAACATTTTCTAGTTTTAGCTTCTCAAATGTGAGGATTTGCTGCTTTTCTTTGTTTTATTTATTTAGAAATCAAATATCTTTGGGGTAAACAAGACATTTAAAACAGTTTTTTAAATAATTCTCTGATATTTTATAGACTAAACAATTCATTTAAATATCTAAAGTAACTGGTTTGAGTGTCTTTGTGTGATGACAGAGTGGAGATTAGTTTACCTGGCTGACTCAGTGCGGTCAGCTTAGGAATTAGCTCGGCACCCAGTTTTGAGCGGAGCCCTGTGTGGTGGCCGGGCCAGCGCAGCCTTGGCCTCCAGGCAGTATGGGGTCAAAGTTGAAGTCGAGGCTATCTCCGTCCATGAGGTCACTGTTGATGATGTAGTCCACGTCGCAATCCAGGTTTTCGGTGAACATGTCAATGTCCAAGTCTGTGGGCAGTCTGTCCTGGCCAGTCGGGAAGCAGGACGGCGCTCCGAACTGACTCATCCCCAGCAGGCTCATGCCGGGATTGGCTGAGCCGATGGGCCCTCCGTGATGAGAGCCCACCGCTGGCACCGCTGCATGCTGGGCTTTGAGGGCAGAGAGCTGTGACGGGTCCTGAGACATACCTGAGAGGATCATCCCCAACCCCATCTGAGAGTGGTGCTGGTGTTGTTGTTGTGGTGGTTGTTGTTGTTGTTGCTGCTGTTGCTGTTGTTGCTGTTGTTGCTGCTGCTGCTGCTGCTGCTGCTGGTGGTGATGGTGGTGAAGGTGACGCTGCTGCATCTGAGCCTGCAGCGCCATGGGGGCCACAGTGTTGGGCTCCAGCCCTTTACCCAACAGCAGCTGGTTGGGTTTGGACCTCACACCCACCACGGATGAGCCCAGACCCATCATGCCCACCCCACCAGGACTGGGCATGTGGGGATCCACCTGGGTCATCATGACATCACTGGGAGGAGGGGAGTCGGAGGTGAGCAGCGCCTCCAGGCTGGAGGGCACGTGGGTGGTGTAGTGGCCGCCCCCACGAGAGCCAGAGCTGGACATGGGGTTGAAGAGGGAGTTGCTGAAGGTCGACGGCTCTTTGCTGCTCGGTCCGCACTGAGAGACGGAGGCCTGGGTCCCGGTGTGAGTCTGGTTAGGGTTATGGAAGGAGGAGAAGCTGGAGCCACGAGGCAGCAGGGTGGAGGCGGAGGGCAACGGAGTAGGAGGTGCTGGTGGGGCTGTACTGGGACTGGCCCCTCCCTGCTGCCCTGTCATCAACGTGAGGCCGTCGATCAGATCCAGCTCCTCCATCAGGGTCTCGGTGAGGGTGGGGGTCAAGCTGCTGGCGGTGTATCTTCCCAGCAGGCTGTCCTCGGGCAGGTTGTCATCGTCCTCCTGTCCAGGAGCGATGGGGGACAGACGTCCACTCAGGGTGCTGGCGTTGGAGCTTGTACGTGGGCGGAAGGTGGTCCACATGTCGGCGTCATCCAGGCTGCCGCGGGACGACGGGCTGCTGTTGTTGACCCCCCATTTGGGGAACTGCTGGGACGAATTAGGGCTGTCTGCGCCGCCTGAACCCGTGCTGCCGTCGCCCTGCAGCGACCCTCCGGCGCTCCCGAGGCCGGCTGCTCCCGCTTGCTTCTTAGTCTGCTTGGCCCTCATGCGGCTCTTCAGCAGTTTGCTGCTGTTGTCCATGGAGGCGGCCCGGCGGCGAGGAGCCTTCCCCGTCTTCCCTCCCTCTGGGTTGAGCATCCACCAGGAGCTCTTGCCTGTCGATTCATTGTGTACCCTCAAGAACTTGTTGTGGAGTGATAAATTGTGGCGAATTGAATTCTGAAAACAGACAGAAAAAAAGGAAAATCATAAAAAATGTATTGTTGAAATTGCAGTTTAATCACTGCTAGTAGCCTAAAAATAAATTGGCCAAAGTTGAAATTATTCTTCTGAAACATGATACACCTGGAAATGATTATAGTAAAAGATACTTTATTTTTGAGTATGACGACACAGTTCTTTGCCGTCTACACCACTGATTTCCAACCTGGATCATTTTACATCCTACATTCAGTATTTATTAATCTTCCTTAAAACTGGGTCAGGCCAATGGACAAAGTGCCAACTGTGACCGTGAGTTGCAAGGTGGTTATGATGGTTACACCACTGACTAAAAGTCAGACTTAGTCCAGGTCAGTCCACTTCAAATCTCTTTTGTCCCTTAATGTCTTGTTTTATGTGCAGTAAGGCATCAAAAAATAACACAATTTGAAGAAATTGAAAGATTGCTGGTAAGGTATATAAATGAAAATCAGCTGAAAAGGAACAGTAAGGCCAAACCCAACAAAAAAAAAAATTGCTAACAAATGATGGTATATACTTTGATTTTGGGATAGGCATATGTTATGATATGCATGTGATTTGTTCCTCTGGTTGCTGTACTTTTTTCCATATTGCTCAAAGAATAGGATGGTTATCTGAAAACAAGTGTTGCTATGATGTAACATGAAGTGTAAAGCTGTAAATCACTGACTTATGGCTCTTAAAGAATTGTGGTCCACCTTGTGAAGGGATCAAGTGACCACCTCCACCTCCACCTCCACCTCCACCATCACATACTGACCTTCCAGCCCGCTGAGCTGTTGCTGTCTCCTTTGTCTCTGAAGTAAGGCACTGTCTTCACCATCCACTCATAGATCTGTGCCAGGGTCAGCCTCTTCTCCGGTGAGTTATCGATGGCCTGGCTGATCAGGTCTGCGTAGCTCTGGTTCCCCCACGCGTTGCGCCGGGATGACCCTTTACGGGGCGTCGCTCCGGCTCCGCCCCCGCCGGCCACGACCCCTCCCTCGGCCCCCGCCGCGGCCTTCTCGGGCTCGGAGGTGATTTGCTGCGGCTCGGGCTTGTCCTCGTCGGCGGGCGGGGTCCCGGCGGCGGACTCGGAGCCGTCCGCCCCCTCCGGTTTGACAGCCGAGATGTCGGGCCTCGGCAGCGGCCAAGTGCAGGAGCGGGGTCTGCTCTGCGGCTCGAAATCTGGGTCAATGGGGGGCACCGAGGACTCCTCCATGACGGTGCTCTGGACTTCACTCAACCAAAGAAAGATGACCACCACTTAACACATCTACCTTTAAAAGTTACAGTAAACTTTGGGTGGAAGATGCGTTGAAAAGAAACTTGGTGGCACAAAAACAATAATCTTGATCCTGCGGGTGTAAACAGAGGGGCCTGTAATCTGGACACACCAATAGCCTCGGTTAATCCTCAGATTGGAGATTAGGGAACCCAAATAATCTCCTTAATAGTAACTATCATAAACCTTCCGATTTGTATAGAATGAATGAAGGCTGGGATGAGAGTCCCTTTGTTTGAATGAGACAAAAACAAGAGTGTCAGAGTGGCAAAGAGCACCAAAACATCTGGATCTAGAGGGGCTCCTGGCTCACCTGAAAATGAATAGGTTTACCAAAAATATTAAAGTTATATAGATACAAAAAAAATGCCACTTGTTTTAAATATTAGAAAATGTTAAATAAAATTTTAAAAAAAAGTATAGTTTAAACCTTTCAAAAAAATAAAAGTGTAGGAATAAATCAAAATTAAGGATGATTTTGTCCCAAATGTGTTAAATTGTGTGTATATTTTCTCATTCAAACCCGGGACATGTGTTGTTTTTTCTGTACTGTAACGCTACGAGGACTACAAACAGGGATTAACTGTCTACTGTTACAAAGGATCTCCTGAGCTGCTGTCCGTCTCCACTTTGTAAACAACGTGATGCGACCAAACAATCCACACAAAGTTATTATTTTTTTTTTTAAATAAAAAAAAAAAGTCACCCAATAACAGTCCGGTTTAAATGTAAGTGAAGTGTTAAAAACATATGGTGACTGATTATCCCGGCAGAGGTTTAGTTAACAATAAAAAGTGTAAACCAGTAAAGTGTGCGGCTCTCTGGCCTCCACCTTAAAACAAACCACCGGGAGACGTCGAGCAGCGGAGGACAAACACGAGTTCAAAGAAACTGTTCAATAGTTGGTTTTCTTTTTTAAATAATAAAAGTGTGAATGGGGAGGAATGTGCGCACGAGAGCTCCTCGCTTCAGGTCCGCACGAGCCGCCACATTGCGGCCAGGCGCGTGTCACCATCTGCCATGTTTCTCCGCTCTCGCCGCGGCACACGATGCTCGAGGAGCGGGTTATAAAAGCTCTCTCCACCGGGGCCCGCAGCTCGGATCTGGTCCCCTCGGGCTCCGTAAACAGACTGCGGAGCGAGATCCGGGTCCCTGGGTGACGTCCGGGGGCCTCGGCGGTCCGTCGGCTCGGACCCGCCGCACTTTGAGAGCAGCAGCTCGGTAGCCGCCGCGTCGTTAGCCGCTTAAGCTGCTGCTACTCCAGAGTTTTACAATCCGGGGAAAAGTCCGTGAAAAGCCTCCGATAACTTCCTCCAAGTGGCCGCTTTTAATCGGCCACGAGTTTGGAAAAAGTCCCGGTAGTCGCGGCGGTCCAAATGCTCAATTGTTCGGGGTCTTTTTGACTTGTTTTGTTTTGTTTTGTTTTGACTCGAGGCGAAGACTCCCTTCTGACGTCTGTTTACCACTGTCAGGCGACGCGGTCTGCGCATGCGCTGAGTGGGTTTCTGGGAAATCGAGTCATTCGTGTGACAGCACAGGCGTAAACAGTGGCCGAGGGAGGCAACACGTACCTATAATGGTGCATTATGTAACAGTGTGTGACCATGTGCTTAGTCCCAGGGACACTAAGGGCAGTTAAGGTATTACCGGTCATTAGAGTGCTGATGACCTACAGCACCAGGCAAAAGTTTGGACACAACTTCTCATTCAATGGTTTTTCTTTATTTTTATTTTTTTCTACATTGTTGATTAATATTGAAGACATCCAAACTATGAAGGAACACATATGGAATTATGTGGTAAACAAACAAATGCTCAACAAACCAGAATATGTTTTATATTTTAGATTCTTCAAAGAACTTTTGACTGGTACTGTACTAGTAATAGACCTAAACAAGGCTAAACTACAGAACAACCCTTTTTTAACAATGATAAAGAATAATAACTATTACCATAATAATGTTAATAAGTGGTCTTGGTATACTCATCCACCTCCTCTACTGCATGGCTGGAATAACATGTCAATGTCAACCGTTGTTGTTGGGCCTCCGTAGACCATTAAAACCGTCTAAAACACCTTATTTTCTGCCCTCTGTGCCTTGTATGAACCCTGTCACCACCAAATATATATTATGCACAGTGTACACTTCAGACATCAAATAATAAAAACATTTATTAATTACATTCAATAATATTCTCAAAGACCCCGATATCAACATGTACTCCTGGGCAGGGTTATGACCTGTTTTTTTATTTACGGTAATTTGATGAAGCATGACTTTATTAAGGAATGTGCCTCATGTGAGGACAATATAAATTAAACTAGAAAAGGATTTTAAACTACTATGACGGAACCACAATATTGGTAAATAATGCTGTTGATATTGTTCCTTGCTGGTGTAAATTACTATTTAAAAAATAGCAATTTTTCAGATTATGTGCAACTATTCTTTAACAATTATTGTTTTTTGTCATTTGCCTTTATTTGATAATGACAATACAGAATTGAGCCCTGCGACAGACTGGCGACCTGTCCAGGGTGTACCCTGCCTTCGCCCATTGACAGCTGAGATCGGCTCCAGCACCCCTGCGACCCTTAACTGGATAAGCAGGTTACGGAAAATGAATGAATGAATGAATACAGAATTGAACGTGGGATGCTACAGGTATGTGTCTTGACTACAAGGCTATCAGATTATCTTTTTTGTGAATCATTGTTTTTTAGACTCTTTTCTCTACTTTATAATTTAAATGTGTGATAGCATATAGCCTTAAAATCAAGCATGTATCAACACTGCATGGTTTATTTTTAAAGTGAATGTACATACAGTATCTAAAATTTCTTGTCACCCTTAATAACATCAAATGTTAAATATGGTTTGTTGCAATCCACTGTCAAGTAATGATATATCAAATCAGTAAGTTTGGCTATACAGTTATGAGCAGGTTATGTGTCTCAATATTTGGCTTATTTAAAAATTACCTCACCTGTCTTACTTGACTTCTTCACCCAGCATTATCAAGTCGCTGATAAATTACTAAAATGTTATTTATGGACTTCCATCTGTCATCATTGGTTATCGATAGCGGTCAGTGCAGTTAAAAAAAATGAAAGGTGCTCAAATTTGTCATTTCGGTGGCAACTGGTTTGTAAGATCCCATTTATTTCTCCTTATGCCATTTATATAATTCTTTGGACCAGAAAAAATATTTACTGTTTAATAAAGATTGAGTTCCCAAAATCCTGATATTTACCCTTTTTTGAGCTCTACAAAATTGAGCTCTCTAAAATTGACTGGTTTTTAAAGTTTCACTCTTGCTGTCCTCAAAATGTATAGACCCCGGAGAATATAAAACCCCCAATGACAAAGTAGACATATCTAAATCTAAATTGTGACATTCATGAAAACACAGATTTCCTTTGTTGACTTTTTTGTGTGTATTGTCTTCTGAGGCCTTATTTGATACAACCTTTCTTTCTTCGGAGAGAACTAATCTCTTATGAAAGAATATGAAAAATGCTCTATATAAGTTAAGTAAATTCATGATTTTCATGTTAATTGAGAAAACTTGATCTGCTGATGAAGGCTAAGTGATATGGTTATGGAAAACAACTAGTAAGTACCCTTAAATTTGTACTGTTTAAAAAAAAAAAACATATTCATGCTTTGTGCATTTTGTGATCAGTCTTGTTACCTTCTGACTCTTTTTTTTTTTGCCAAAGCATGACATAATTATGGCAATTGTATTATAATGTATCTTGTACAAACTACACATTTGTCTCAATTGTACAGTACCAGTACCTTCTCATTCAACTACTTTGAAGAATCTAAAATATAAAACATATTCAGGTTTGTTGAGCATTTGTTTGTTTACCACATAATTCCATATGTGTTCCTTCATAGTTTGGATGTCTTCAATATTAATCTACAATGTAGGAAAAAAAAATAAAAATAAAAATAAAGAAAAACCATTGAATGAGAAGGTGTGTCCAAACTTTTGACTGGTACTGTATATATATATATATATATATATATATATATATATATATATATATATATATATATATATATATATATATATATCACTCATTCAACTACTTTGAAGAATCTAAAATATAAAACATATTCAGGTTTGTTGAGCATTTGTTTGTTTACCACATAATTCCATATGTGTCCCTTCATAGTTTGGATGTCTTCAATATTAATCTACAATGTAGGAAAAAAAAAAATAAAAAAAGATAAAGAAAAACCATTGAATGAGAAGGTGTGTCCAAACTTTTGACTGGTACTGTGTATATATATATATATATATATAAAAAAAAAATATATATATATATATAAAAATATATATATATATATATACAGTACTCATTCAACTACTTTATAAGAATACTCATTCAACTACTTTGAAGAATCTAAAATATAAAACATATTCTGGTTTGTTGAGCATTTGTTTGTTTACCACATAATTCCATATGTGTTCCTTCACAGTTTGAATGTCTTCAATATTAATCTACAATGTAGAAAAAAATAAATAAAGAAATAAAGAAAAACCATTGAATGAGAAGGTGTGTTAGTTATCATTCTCCTGAATGCAGAACAGAGAGCAGCTCACTACGTGGACTTCAACTCCCAGAAGTCTTTGCGGTTTTTCTGTATGTTTACAACCAGCTGACATCCGGCGTCTTCCCGTCCTTTGGCCACCGACACCAGTCAACGCTCCCTGAACCCGCAGAAGAAGAAGAAGTCAACGACATCCCTCCTCCCTCGATACCTCCATGAAACGCGCTCCCCGCTGAGTGAACTCAGCTGAATGCGACATTTCATCACCGTCGTCAGATGCAGGTGAGCTGGAGCGGAGCTAGCCAGCTAGCCAGCTAGCAGTGAGCTAACACGGCAGCTAATGCTAACGCTAGCTGAAGCCTTCGTATTCGCAGCTATCACTTTCGACATCTGTCAGCGCGGAGCCTGGTGCTAGTTGTTGTCTTCTGGTTTTATACATTCACCTTCCGTCTAAAGAAACCGACTGTTTTATCAGCTACGTCACAACTGAGCGACAATTAGCAACAATGGTGGAAGCTAGCTAATGTTAGCCCGCTAGCTTAAGTAGCTTAGCGTCCAGTGGTGGAAACACTGAAGCTAACGCTGCTAACACTAAGATACGTTTTAATGAACTAAACCAGGGAGAAGGGAGTCTTTCTGCCCGACCCTCACGACCCCAGGTAACTCATCACCCATGTGCTCGGGTGTCATTTGGGTGACACTGTTGTGATGTTAGCTGTGACGTGTTGGCTCTGTGGGGGATGGATTATGTGCCAGGCTCGGCTTTACAATGTTTGTGTTGTTTGTGTTGTTTGTGTCAGGGCTCTGGCCCCGTCTCCAGCAGCTGAAGCACACCAGCCCTGTCCACTGATCATCCACGGCCTCCCTCCTTGCTGAGCCATGACCTCTCAGAGGGATCTTGATATGGTGAGTGAGGGTCTGACACTTTTCTGAAACTGTTTTTCCAACAGCAGCACTAAAGCAAGGTGATGATCCGGGTCTGCTGATGCCTTGTGTTCTCTGATTTGTAGCCTGTCACACTTTAATGCAGCTACGTGTTACACAAACATAATGCATTACCTTATTTCCTCAAAGTTAAATTAATTTAGGGTTTTGGGGGTCGGGGTTGGAGGGGGTGTCATGGATTAGCCAACGACCACAAACACTTAGCTGGGATAGTAACTGCTGTTCCTGTGAACACCATCTGTCTAATCTCAGTTAAAACATTGCCCTACTTTCCTTTCAAGGTTTAGACGCCAATTGATTGTTCCCTCTTACTAAATCCTGGCCAAAGCCCCCGTTATAGGAATGGACAACAGTTATTTAGAAACAGATAAGAAATGATAGAAGTTATAGGTATATTTTTATTTTTTTGACACCTGGCCACTTGCTTTTTTACCTGCAAGAATTCACTTTATATTGATAATTCTCATAGAGAAGATAGCAAGTTTTTGTATTTGTGAAGATGTAACCAGCTGAATGTTAATAGTGATTTTGTTTGTCAATTAGACAATCGGTTGTTTTTTGCTAATATTACTAATAAGTAAACATAGAGAGCTGGAAGAAATAGTCAAATTAATCCAGTGAAAATTATTTTATTGTTTAAAAATCCAAATTTGATGGTTATGACTACTCAAAGTAAAGATTTGCTGCCTTTCTCTGTTTTATTTCATTACAAGCTGATCTGAAAATCATTCAGGTTTTGGGCCATTTGCGAGACAAAACCAGGCATACGTTGTGATGGGTGTCTTTAATAATATGCTGTCAGAACATTTAAAATGCATTTAAACAACCTTTTATCTAGGATACCTACATCAGGTACAAACCCACAGCAAGGCAGAGTGGGCTTAGTAGATCATCCCTCTCTTCAGAAGCCCTGGGGCGTTAGCTTGTTATGTTTTTAAATAACTTGACCAACTTCAAGAATGGATACGCCTTCGGTAGCCCTGTTAACCCTTAAAAATATTTCTCAACAAACGTTTGAAGGATTTATTGTCTTCCTATGGATTGGAGAACCTCAAGAACATTTGTGATACAGGATGTTGCCATGGGTAATCAGGCAGATCTGACTTTGTTTTTACTTTGTCGGGGATGAAAGGGATCGGGACGGGAAAGGGGACAAAGCTCGTTAATGATGACATGGGGATGTAACTTCACATTGAGGTTATTCAGTTCAGAGGGGGGATGGGAGGGCAGAAGACCACCGAGGGAGGATTTTATTTGTAAACAGATCATAGAGTGGGGTCGTCCCTCCCCGTCCCCCTGACGTCACACCTCATGGTTAAGTCTCTTTGTTCTCTCTTCTGTGATTTGTGAACTCAATGAAAGATCACATCCCAGAAGGTGTTCTGAAGAAGAGCAAATGTCGGTTAAAATGTATCCCGTCCGTCAACTCTGACTCTTGAGTAGAGACGTCTCAGGAGAAAGTAGTTGATGAGATGGGTTTTTTTTCTCCAAAGTATTTTTTTGGATTAGCGGCATAATTGATTAGAGATGATGGATTAATGGATTAATAAAGAAAAGGTCTTTGCTGCAGCGTAAATCAAATGACTTAAGGTCCAAAATGGATCAATAATTCAGGTCAGTGATGTTTCAATCCTGGCCATGAGCTGAGTACAATAAAGATACAGTATAAAATAAGTGGACAAATTGATATTAACGTTAAATAATGACACCAAATTCTTCGCCATTACTGTCTGCTTGACATTTTTAGAAGGAGATGGAGAGACTCCAAACCTGTTTTATTTATTTTTTGTACTACAATAGAGCTGCGACCAAAGCTTATTTTTGAGTATCTATTAACTCTGTTATTTTCTCTTTCATTAATTTTGGACTATAAAGCCAATGTGACATCTTCTTTATATTTCCCTTTTCTCTGTGGGAAAGAAGGTTCACATAAGACAAAGAAAATCAGCAAATTAATCAATCAATTGTGTCTGATCTACTACAACGTGTGTTGGAATGTTTTACATGTTTCACAAGAAGAAGTTTGTGATATTTTCAAATAATTTAGCAGAACAAGTGTGGAGTGCCCAATGTGGATTTCCTGATGTTAGTGTAATGTTAAGGCCTTCAAGGCATGCTAGTTTTTTTTCTTCGTTTTTTTTAACAGTTGCCCAGAGGATAACATTTAGAGGACCCCCCACTGTTAAAGGCCCTCCCACACATATGCACAGTCCCCCTTGGGTCTACGCACTGGCCATGTAAATTTAATAACATGGCCGAGAGCTGTCTGGGACACCTGGGGTTATCGCATTAGGCCGACAGCCCGGAGAGGAGCTCGCAGCACCCTGGAACTAAAGAGCCAGTGTTCCCCCGTCAGCCCCACCCTTATCTGTCGTCGTCTCTGGCAACAGGGGCTCACTTCAGTGTAAGCCCTCGGTGAATGAAGTCGCCCAGTCAAAGGGTGGAGATCTGGATAAATCTAATTAGACTGGAATGCCCGTCTCTTCACAGCCTTCAGGAGGTCACCTCATGTCTGAGGAGGTTAGAGGAAGTGGAGGGGTTCCAACACGACTAATTAAGAAGAACTTCAATGGAAGTTTGGTTTTTTTGTTGTCTTATACAAAATTTCTATGGATTAAACCATTTCTTTGTGTTTTTGTTTTAGGTGCACCTCCGCCTTATCCTGGTCAGTGGGAAAACGCAAGACTTCACTTTCTCCCCAAATGACTCGGCCACAGACATCGCCAAGCATGTATTTGAGAACTGGCCTGCAGGTACGTTTATAAAGGATTCAGTTTTAAATCTTTTTTTGTGTGTATGTTTGAGAAGTTTCAGTGTATATATTTCACAGATTTTATTACTTTTCACTAAGCAGCCCTTCAGATTCAGTCACATTTTTTGCTGAAACGTATTTATTGTCAGTGTCTGCAAATAATTGATAATATGGTATACGATAATAATTAATTAATTGTAAATTTTTCCATTTCCTTTTGTTTCTTTGTGGCCTACCGCTTCTGATTACCTATAATGTAAACCTTGTTTACACTGTTTATATTTAAACTCTAAATGAACACAGGCTAACCAAAATTTAAAAAGTGTAAAGTGATCGGAGGGGTAATAACAGTATTATGGTCTAGATACAGATATATTGGTATCAACCTACATATTGGCTGATAAGTTACAAGAAACTGCAGCACAGAGATGACAAACTAGTATTAAAATAATTAAGAAACAGTGTCACGATTACAGTTGATTTAAAGTTGATTTGTTAAACTGGAAAATATTCGCTCAGTATCTTCGTCACAATTTTAAAACCAACTAATCAGAAGTGATCTGTATCCAGACTATTTTTTTGTCATGTGTTTATAAGAGGGTTTGTTAATAGTGACACTACAGGTAGCGCTGGTACTAGTTCAACTACATTTCTTAGTAGAGTGGTTGTAGTGTTGCTGTTTTTTTAAATCAAATAGCTCTTCATTCGCTTAGCTCTTTTATTGATCGATTAGTGAGGCAGCAGCCACACTAGCTGCATTTTTGAAATAATTTCTGAAGCTCAAGCTTTCGATCTGAAATAAAACCGCTAAGGATCAGTAGGTGACGCCTCCGCCACACACGTACGTGGATGTGTAGCCAACAGAAGCACCTACTTATGACCGTGACATCACGTACCAATCCTTGGACTGATGCCCACGACGTCTCTGCAGCAGGGGAGACAAGCTTGTGTTTACTTGATGGAAAGGTGGCAGAGGGTGAGGACAGAGAGGAGTGGATCCTGAGGGAGTCGCCCTGGCTGCGGGCCTACACATACCGCCACGGATATACAATGTTTAATTATATCAATACGCCTCAGACAGTGTAGCATTTTAGTGCAAGGCAGCTGGATATTGCTATGGTAGTACGATGCATGGATGTTAGAATTAAGTGTGCATAGTTGAAGATAGTTGAATACACATTATACTTGTGTCATCTTATTCAATATATTATTAGATTATTATATATTTTACAGCAAATGAGGCCTGTGTATTTGTATTTTATATTGATAGTATTTGACCTGGAGATGGTTCAATGCAAAGAAAATGGTCCTGATGTTGTTACTTCTATAGTAAAAGTGCTGTAGCTTAGCTTGCTACATTTCTCTGAGGACTAGCTTCAGTGTAGACTAACTGGTAGTTCATCTCAATACACTTTCCAAGGAGCTTGATCAAAAGTGGTTTATGAAATGGGCGAATATACTGTTTTCAGATTTTCATCAGTATTTGCCTAAAAGATCCTGTATCAGTTAGGCTATAGTAAGTCAAATACTTGTTTCTCTGCTTCCCAACAGGATGGGAGGAGGAGAGGGTGAGCAGTCCCAGTATACTGCGCCTCATCTTCCAGGGACGCTTCCTTCATGGCAACGTCACCCTGGGAGGTAAGACCACCTCTTAACGAAGACCCCTTTATCCGTCTATCTTACTAAAAACACGGCTGGAAATGAACAAAAACAGCTCATAAGGTTTAAGCTGAGGTTTTGTAAAGCTGTCCTGGGGCTTACAGCTATGTGGTTGTTGTAATGCATTGGGTCTGTTAGGTGTATCATATTCATGCTAAACCATAGAGATGAAGAGCGGCAGGTTCATCTGCAGGTATTTAAAAAAAAAATAATGTTATCAATACATGGCCAAGATAATAAAAAAAAGTTTATT